>NC_053392.1:104239820-104543153 GCF_905171765.1 Bufo bufo | reverse complement strand
AAAGGTTAAAGGACCTTAACATGTATAGCTTGGAAGAAAGACGAGACAGATGGGATATGATAGAAACTTTTAAATACATATAGGGAATCAACAAGGTAAAAGAGGAGAGAATATTTAAAAGAAGAAAAACTTATTCAAGAGGACATAGTTTTAAATTAGAGGGGCAAAGGTTTAAAAGTAATATCAGGAAGTATTACTTTACTGAGAGAGTAGTGGATGCATGGAATAGCCTTCCTGCAGAAGTGGCAGCTGCAAATACAGTGGAGGAGTTTAAGCATGCATGGGATAGGCATAAGTCCATCCTTCATATAAGATAGGGCCAGGGGCTATCCATAGTACTCAGTATATTGGGCAGACTAGATGGGCCAAATGGTTCTTATCTGCCGACACATTCTATGTTTCTATGTTTCTAACTCAACACTGACTAACTAGGCCTGACCTAGGCATATATATGACCTAAGTTTTATCCCCATCTAGTGGTGGGATGTATAAATTACACCTAATCTGCCTAGTAACAGGGATTTTGCAGATACATTAGTACAAAGTACCACAATACAGCACAATTCACTTGTTAAGATAAAAAGTGCTTTTAAGCAGTGCCCACACACACGTAGTGGGACGCTGCATAAGCAGCTGCGAAACGTGCGGAGAGGAGACTCGAGTATTGCGCTCAAGCACATGCGGTACTCGGCCGAGTACCGCCATGTGCCGAACATAGCGATGCTCGAGCTGAACTGGTATTTGGCCGAGCATGCTCTCTCAACACTAAAACAGATTTTTCTAATGATTATTGGCAGCAGGTCCCTGACTACACATGGAGATGTGCTGCCGATATAGTGTACCTTTTATCTTGATGAATGTTTCCCAGCAGCCGACAAACAAATGTTTGCATTCCTATGAATGCCTGATCCTGGTAATTGGCCCACAAATCATGCAGTGTAATAAGACCCTAGGTGGGACTGTGTATGGTTGTAAGGACTGTGCCTCTTATCTGAGACTACACTGTTGTAGTGCCCAACATGTGGTTGGACCATCTCCCCTGTAGAAGGACAGTAAAGTGGACAGTTATTGCAGCTCCCACTATATGAGCACCAGTCATCTGTGACTTGATGACATCTACACTGGAGACAAACACCGGTAATCAGTCAACTGGCGATCACTGTACAGTGGCGGAAGCAGTGTATCACACTCCCATAGTCTAAAAATTGGACTACAGCAGTAAACTTGAATGAATTAACCCTTTGGGGCTGCATCTATGTATCCAGGGTCAGACTGGCCCACCACAATACCAGAGGATCCTCCAGTGGGCCCAGGCTCTGATGCCACAATGGGCCCCAAAGTTCCAGTAGGAAAAAAAAAAAGCTTTTGTAGCCAATCACTTGCCACTAGGGTCTATTTCTTTATTCAAAACCTATTAAACTTTTTTGATGGTTTAAGGGTTGGGCCTCAAGAATAATCTCCGCTGGTGACCCCAAGGAACGCCAGTCTGACACTGTATGTATCTGTTTCATATCGGCAGATTCGCAGAAAAATCTATAGGCTTTTCTGCTTCAAATTACATTCCATGTAAACATACCCTTAAAGGGAAATCTTTCTTTCTTCATGAACATTTCATCAGTCGATAGGTTGAGGTATATAAACTGTAGTGTGATATCTATGGGGTACCGCTGTACGTAATGTTTGTAGAGTGATCGCTTCATCCCACAGCAGGGCACACACTTGTTCATGAATACATTTTGGCTTTGGAATAACCCTCGGTTGTACCCAGCATATTTCTTTTTACAGAAATCCCTTCCCTACATCTGACATCTATACAGAGAGAGCTCAACCTTCGTGTATGGATGGAGGGAGGGATGGACAGGAGATAGATAGATATGAGATAGATAGATTTTTTATTTTATTCTATTGCTATGTTTCCATATAATTACAATACGTACATACTGTAGATCTATTACCTTACATGATTACAGGTCCATTTATATTAGCGATACAAAATATCCATGGATATATTCCGTATTTTTTGACTATTGAAGTCCGTGTAAGATGGCTTGTCATACTTTTTCTATGACCAAAACGATGTACAATTTCTATGACCAACGTTACAAGTGCACACACAGGGTTAATGAGCACTGCTGCTGCCTGCCACTTGATAGTATCTGGCGGTCATGTGTTGTGCAGCTGAGGAGCTGGGATTCTGCACACATACACACCTATGCAATAATAATCAGGATTACTGCTCTACAATAAGAGCCCTAGACATAAACCTGCACCATGTATGTTACCACATGATACAGGAGGGTGCAATATGTATATCATCAAATGTCAGGGTCCACATATCCACGCTGCATAGTAGACATCCCAGGAGAAGATGGTGTACTCAAGAGGTTCTGAAGAAGGTCCACATATTATTCATCATGTTTAGTAGTATGCTTTGTAACCATAGACAATCTACAAGCTCTATTGAAGGATTCTTCACGCTGACTCTCTGCTCAGCCATAAAATACAAGCAGCCTTCATACAATGGGAGGATAATACACAGGGAGGGGTTATGGGAGCAGAATTCCCATCCAAGCTGTGCTTTGATGCCTGCCCTCCTTACTGCTCTGTATCTCATCCCTCCTCCCTCCCTCTCTCTAGCTTGCTCTCTCTCTCTCTCTCTCTCTATAGCTCTGTAACTTTGCTTCTTCTGCACATAGCCTCGATATGTCTTTCTGGTGGATTTACCCTGTCTTGGTCACTCTTTGCACCCTTTTTTATTCCCAGGCTTTGAGGACCTACCCATCAAATGAAGGTAGGAGGCTCTAAGATACCTTTCTTCACTGGGTACCAGTTTGAGAGTGATGGACAGAATTACCTGCTATCTATCTATCTATCTATCTATCTATCTATCTATCTATCTATCTCTATCATCTTTCTTATTCTGATAACTTTTAGTTTACTTTAGAAGATACAACTATCTGAATTTGTCTTGAGGTTCATGAGCTGTGACCATGACCCATGTTGGTCTTCAGAACTATAGCAGAGACACCATGTGCAAACTCTTATTGAGCAAGGCTAAGGCATAACAGGTTTCTGGATCACATTTTTTATCATGAAACGGGATGAGTGTCCTGGTTTCATGTTCTTGTATCTCCTTGTGTTGACCCAACTCTGGGGGAACCAGGTGGTGGTCCATACACTTGGGAAACACCTGCTAAAGAGACTGGACATGTACAGAATTGGAACTGTTCCTACATTCTGTTTCTTTTATGGAAGGTTGGGTGATGTTGACTTAATTTCCATACTCAGATGAGTGTTGGTGATGGTTTTATGTTCTTATAGAAGCTCTGTCTTTCTCCAGCTCTATGCTTCATGCTGTCCCTAGTCCATGTGGCTGAGTGATAAGAGTCCTGCCTAGGGAGCGCAGTTGCTTTCTGACTAGTGAGGTATATTGGCCAGACTTTTATGAATATTTAATGTCGCGTCAAGGCTTGCACACAATACTAAAATAGATATGAATTTTATTATATATCGACAGTATATTATGTCTTGAAGATGGGTTAGCCACCTTGCCAGCTTTGTTCCTGGTCGCTGCGGACACTTGGCTGGCTTCATATGATTTCATCTGGATGGGACAAGGAGGGAAGTTTTAGTGCCCCCCTGTGACATGCATTATTGAATGTGACTGGCTGGAGACAGACAGAGGAGACACACAAAGGCACTGCCAGTCTTATGTATGGGGTTTATATGACAGGGCATTGAACGGTCTACGAGAAGCTCCGGGAAGCAGCACTAGAGTCATTGTTGTGCCTTCAGAAGAGTTGGACATTTATAGGAAAGCAAGGCTGAAAATATCTCCGCGTAGAGCTTCTCAACAGTGACGACTTAATGGGTCCAATGAGTCAATTACATCTACAATATAATACATTATTGTATTTCTCTCTTACTCTATCCAACAAGGGTTCCTTAGAATAAAATCAATGTAAAACCCAATTTACAAAGAAGACTTACAAATACTGAATATAAAATATAATATGTTTATCTTACTTATAGAGAAGGGTTGAAGCATGAATGACACTAATTCCTGCTCCGTTCTGTCTGCTGCCTGACTCTGTGCTTACCGTTAATGTGATAGTCATCTGGTCTTTTATGTCTATTGAAAAGGTTTGTGTCCCTTGTCAGTAAGCATGCTGAAGTGTCTTACCTTACTAACCATAGATATAGCAGAGCTGAATCTGCCAGCTGTAGTAGAGGTGTGTTTGTATGGTTTACACCTACTACGTTATCTTACCTTGGAGCGAGCTTTTCACACAATGTGTCTCCACAGACTGACAAATTCCAGTGTAAGGCCTTTATTGCATGTGTCTGATGGACTCTCAGGTTTCTGCTACACAGTCAGGTTTCTGAATGCAGTTTTGGAAGCCAAAACCAGGACAATATCTAAAAAAAGTCGTATCTGTTTTTTCTCTCCTTTTACAATCCATTCCAAAACTGCATCAGGAAACCTGAACGTGTGGTCGTGCCCTTATCTTAGCTTGAGACCGTGTTCTTAATTACAGATTTATTTCATTAAGGGCTCATGCACACGACCGTATGCATTTTGCGTTCCGCAAAAAAACTGATCCGCAAAAAATACGGGTGATGTCCATGTGCATTCCGTATTTTGCGGAACGGAACAGCTGGCCCCTAATAGAACAGTCCTACCCTTGTCCGTAATGTGGACAATAACAGGACATGTTCTATTTTATGGCGGAAAGGACACACGGAAATATGGAAACGGAATGCACACGGAGTAACTTTAGTTTTTTTTGCAGACCCATTGAAATGAATGGTTCTGCATACGGTCCAGAAAAAATACGGACACGGAAAGAAAATACGTTGGTGTCCATGAGCCCTTACCTGCATGCCCTGCCTGATAAACCCATATGACAAAGGGATGAGGCGTCTTGTCTGTAATGGCAGGGTAGGTGTTAACGCTCCCTGCGCCCATTTGTAGCATCGGATTTCCTGTAACCCCAGGACGTGGTCAGTAATGTGATGTGATATAAATAATAGGCTGATCAACACTTCAGGATACAAAAGACACAAAACAGCTACAAGGAGATAATAAGAAAGTGTAAGACCATTTTAAGTACAAAGAACACGTGGGCAAGGGTCTGCTCATAGTGACCCCCAACATGGGCAAGGGTCTGCTCATAGTGACCCTCAACGTGGGCAAGGGTCTGCTCATAGTGACCCCCAACGTGGGCAAGGGTCTGCTCATAGTGACCCCCAACGTGGGCAAGGGTCTGCTCATAGTGAGCCCCAACGTGGGCAAGGGTCTGCTCATAGTGACCCCCAACGTGGGCAAGGGTCTGCTCATAGTGACCCCCAACGTGGGCAAGGGTCTGCTCATAGTGAGCCCCAACAAGGGTCTGCTCATAGTGACCCCCAACGTGGGCAAGGGTCTGCTCATAGTGACCCCCAATGTGGGCAAGGGTCTGCTCATAGTGAGCCCCATTCAATCGGATGTGACTGCAGATGGTAATATTCCACTCTGCCTCTCACGAGACCCTCACAGGGGTCTGCCAGCTCTTTGGTCCTCACTGTGAAGAGCTGGTGGCCAGCAGTACTTTTCTCCTATTTCTAAGTAGTAAAATATGAGATCTAAAGAATAAAACGGTCCATGTGTAATTGTCACCCTATATTCATATGAAAAGTCATTTATAAAGTCCATATTTAACTCCTCAAGAGTATTTTTTAAGAGGAAAAAATGTGCCAGCGACCAATAATTTTACATTGTGAAGACCCTGCAAATAGCCCCCATATCTCAATCTCATGGATCCCTGTATGCAGGAGTATAGTTAGAAGGAAAGAGGGGCGACTGATGGCGCATGTGTCCTGGGTGCTGTGTGCTATGGGTGGGTGGGGGGGGGGGGGGCCAAAAAGTCGCTTTACCTTGGCCAAGTTATCTTGATACATGTTTGGAGGAAACGAAATATTTGCCATTGTGGTTAACACCAGTCACACGCGTATTTACTCCTTGTGAGTGGATTTGGGGTACGTTCACACGGAGCAGATATTCTCCATTTAACTATGTTTTACCACATTCATGTGGATTTTTGGTGCGGATCTGACTCTATGCATTGCAAAGGGCGAGATCTGCGGTGGATATCGGCAGCACAGATTGACATGCTGCAGATTAAAATTTACTTTTTCCCATCCACTTGGCTGGTGCTGTACAATGCTGCGGATTCGCCACATGCAAGTCCACAGCGTTTACGCCATGTGTGACCACAGCCTTAGGCTACATTCACACGACCGTGGTGTTTTGCGGATCCGCAAAACACAGATAACGGCCATGTGCGTTTCGCAATTTGCGGTCATGCCGCCGCTTTCATAGAAATGCCTATTCTTGTCCGCGATTGCGGATAAGAATAGGGCATGTTCTATTAATTTTTTTTGCAGGGCTGCAGAATGGCACAACGGATGCGGACATCACACTGTGTGCAGTCCACATCATTTGCGGCCCATTGAAATGAATGGGTCCGCACCCGTTCCGTAAAATTGCAGAACTGATGCGAACTCATTGACACAGTCGTGTGAATGTAGCCTTAGGGTTTGAATATACAACTACTATAACCACCACTGTGTATACTCCAGCTCTGCACCGACGGGCTGACATATACCGTTATATCACTGTGTACACAGTACCTACTCTGTATACTACGATGTGAAAATATGAGAACTGCCCGATGAAGGCCCCCGGCAGCTGTTCTAGGAACTGCCTGCTCCCGGTGACCGCGTTTGATTTCAGACCGGCTCCCGGCCAGGCACAGGTAAGGGCTTACCTGTGCATCGCTGGACGGGTGAGTTAAGATGGCAGCCCGCATGTGTTCGCTGGCAAACACTGTGAACTGACCATCACTGACTTTGGCTTCCAAAACTGCATCCGGAAACCTGGCTATCTGGCCGTGCACTAATAAATGTACAATATAAAATATGCCAAAATTCTGGCCCAACTGAAGTCAGACAGGAGGTGCAAAACATTGGTAAATTAGACCCATGGTTTTGGTCGCTGTACTTGCTAAAATAGAGATATACAGAATTAAAACTGGGCTGCTTTGCATCAATTGCGCATGTAGAGGTAGGTGACCTTCAGGCAGTGTCCGTTTCCTAGTACGTTAGATGTATAGCAGCTGAACCTGCTGATTTGGGCTGACCATCTAATGTAGGGGGCAGGGGTGTCGGCGATGTTTTGTCCAGTGCCCCGAATGTTATGCTGGCCTGGTAGCATTTCTTTTTATTTGGCTATTCCAGGGCCCTTTAATATTGATTGGACCGGGGCAACCCACCACAGATCATCCCCCCAATCCACCTTGTACTTGTTCCGCTGATCCGCTACTTGCGAACTGTGCGGGCATGAGCTCAGTCACTTCGGTGCGCAATCCCGTCCTGCGGCGCGTGATCCCGTGAGACCCGACACGGGAGGTCACGTGTCTCGCGGGATCACGCGCCGCAGGACGGGATTGCGCACCGAAGTGACTGAGCTCATGCCCGCACAGCCCGCAAGTAGCAGATCGGCGGAACAAGTACAAGGGGGTTGGGGGGATGATCTGTGGGGTTGCCCAGGGTCCACTCAAAGATTTCTGCAGTGGTGAGGAAATGAAACATAACAGATATTGGAAAGTTACTTAATGTTGTATTATATAATGACTGCAGTACTGCACTTCATTTACGTAAACCAGAACACCCCTTTAAAGGGAACCCGTCATCCACTTTATGCTGATCTCACTGAGGGCAGTATAAAATAGTGACAGAAATGCTGATCTCAGCGGTCTGTCACTCATGAGCTAAAAGTAAGTGGTTGCTGAGAACCAGCATCATAATCATTGCAGCCCAGGCCTTGAAAAGAGTCAGATCTACCTGAGAAGAGTCCTGGTTATTATAATCTCCTGCTCTCCCGCCCACCTGCTGATGATTGGCAGTTATCTACTAGAGAGAAAGGGAGAAAACTAGGTAGAAGCCTGTCAGTCATCAGCAGGTGGCAGGAGAGCAGGAAGTCATAAATAACCAGGACTCTTCTCAGGTGGCAGGGACTCTTTTCCAGGCCCAATCTGCAATGATTGTGATGTTGGTTCTCGGCAACCACTTACTGTTAACTTATAAATGACAGAACGCTGAATCATCTCTCCTGTCTGTACTTTATACTGCCGTTAGTATGGGCAGCACAACGTTGATGACAGGTTCCCTTTAAGCATGCCTTTAATGTGCAATTTCTAACACAGTGGGCTTGTGCTCCCCGGATGTTTTCAGACCCTAGCAATGCCCCTGGTAGGAGGCCTCTTGGCTCTCCCATGACGGCAGTTGTCATGGAAGAGAAGAGTCGGGCATGTTGGATTTGAGGTCGGAGACCGCTGGTTTAGAGGGAGCATTAATTTGGATCCCAAAGGAGAACTTTGTGCAGGTTTCAATCTATACACAGTGATCCTAGCCGGATCTGTCAGAGAAACCTTCTCACATACAATATGACACACAGAGGCTACAGGACATCTTCTCTATATCTATATGACTGCAGCGGGATGGGAGATCATAATACCGCCTCATACAGCACTATTCATCGGACTGATAAAGGTTATTCCCACTTGTGGAGAAATGTGCAATTACCAATCTGGTCACTAACATGGATGGGAATAACGGAGCCCCCTACACTGTAATCTCCTTCAGTGGTTTGAAGACTAGAACAATAAATCTGGCAAGTCATGTCCATATAGCTCAGGGATGGTCAACCTGCGGCCCTCCAACTGTTGCAAAACTACAACTCCCAGCATGCCCAGACTGCCTACAGCTATCAGCCTACATCAGGGCATGATGCGAGTTGTAGTTTTACAACAGTTGGAGAGCCGCAGGTTGGCCATTACTGGTATAGCTGATAATATTCTGTATTTTGAAAGGGAAAGTTGTGCGGGGTCTTTATTGAACAAAATCTTGACCAGAGGAACTATGACCACTCCTAATATATTTATAAGGACTTGTATTCCCAATAGAATAAAGATTCTGAGACATCTTTTTATAATTACTCAGTATTGTGCCATTCCTCTGGTATTCCTCCTAGAAATATATACATATATTGACAGCTGGGAGTTCTCATTCCCCTTGACAAAGGGGTGTGCACTGTCAGACTGTGTAAGACCCCCCCCCCATCCCCACAACTGGTAACATCCAATTCATTAATTACTAGGAGGAATAGCAGAGGAGTGACACAATGTACAGTTCTAAGAAAATGTGAGACGCTCCAGAATTATGGAAAATGCAATTATTTACGACAACAGACCAGTCTGAAGAGCCCTTCTTTAAAAATATGATTTAGGGCTCATGCACGCGGCTTTTGCCTTGCCGTGGCCGTATTGCGGGTCCGCAATACACATGCACCGGCTGGGTGCACCCCGCATTACGGATGCGGACCCATTCACTTGAATGGGTCCGCAATCCAGAAGATAAGGTGCGGAACGGAGGCACGGATCAGAAGCCCATGGAAGTACTACGGAGTGCTTCCGTGGGTTTTCTGTCCGTGCCTTCGCACTGCGAAAAAGTAATGCTTGCACTACTTTCTTGTGGTGCGGACCGTCGGATGCGGATCGAAGACCTCATTCAAGTGAATGGGTCCGCGATCCGCATGCGGTGGCGCCACAATCGGTGCATTGTGGACTGCAATTTGCGGTCCGCAGCACGGGCCCGGCCAGCACACGATTGTATGAGGTTAGAAAACATGGCGGTTCTTTCTATATAATCAGCGTCACTCATGCCCATGGGTCTGACGTTTCAGCTTAAGGCCACCTGCACACACACACAGCGGAATACGCACGTTTTTTCTGTGCGGATTCACATGCAAAAAAAAAAAACGCAGCGTAATACAGTACCAGCAAAGTGTATGAGACTAGATAGATCTTATGTACATGGTCCTTCTTTCTTCCATGCGGAGGTTACCGTATGTTTTCAATTTTTGCTGCAGATTTCACCCCTTTTCAATGGGAGGGTGAGATTTGCATTAAAATTGCATCAAATCCGCAGCAAAAAAACCCACAAGAAACACATGCGCAGCAATGCACAGAGATCCACGCAGAAATGAGTGCGGATCTTCTGCGCGTTCACTCGCACCCGCGTGCAGGTAGCCTTATAGAGCTAAGCTGCAATTCACTTGAATGGGCTGAGCTGTAATACCAGACACAACGGAAGGACAGGGGTGGCTCTGTTTCTGGAAGGAAGCAGCCATGTTTTCTAACCTCACGCAGCTTGTTTAATATTCAGCATGAGAACATTTGCTGTGCGAGCCTCGATCCCCACAGCATGCACACTCCCACGGGAAACTTCACATATAATACGGCACAATAGTCGCTCGCCACTTCTAGTGCTGTCTATAAATACATGGATGCCATTGACCTTACAGTGGGACTTTTCATGCTGCCAGTAAACCCAGAATATGGATGCAAGCGTTTTTCCACATCCCACACAATGGAGACTAGAAGAGATTTCATTACAGGAATCATCTTTTTTCTTAGTAACATATTCATATTGTAGCGTTCGGCAATACCCATAAATAAAAGAAAGAATAGCCAATTAACATTTACCTGCTACAGTAAGTGCCCAAAAATGTGCAGATCCCTCATGTCATTCTTCCTGTAATGAGTGGTCGGAGAAAGAAGGTATCTAGATGGCAAAATGATATAATACTCGTGTGCTCGGGCAACCACATGCAGCACCAGCTCTGCTCTCCGGGGAACTAAAGCTATAATATCAAGTCTATTGTCATTTTAAGGGGGTTTTTTGAGTTTACAAAAAATATCTGCTTAATTCCCCAAAACTGCACCATACTTGTCCATTTACTGCACCTGGAATTGCAAATGGGGTAATACCAGAGGCAGCTTGTGGAGAAGAGTGACACTGTTGTTTTTTTTTTAATTAATTAAAAATGTAGCATACCCATTGAGATATTGAGTAAAATGTATCTGTATAGCGCCACCTAGTGTCTGTTTTTTTTTCCTTATTTCTTTGTCCTGGTCACTGGGAAGGCTGCACATGCTCAGTTTCGTCCTGACTTGTGATTGGGAGAGCATGGACACGCCCCCTGAGCTGCAGCAGAAAAGACACTCCCCTTGAGCTGTGATAGGGAGAGCTGAGACACACCCCCTGAGCTGCAGCAGAAAAGACACTCCCCTTGAGCTGTGATAGGGAGAGCTGAGACACACCCCCTGAGCTGCAGCAGAAAAGACACTCCCCTTGAGCTGCCAGCTTGATATAAATCTAATGAACGGGGAGATCTCTGGATCCATGTGAGGTACGGGGCTGGTTTTAGCTTTGTTAGAAAGAGGTTGTCATTTGCTATATGTCTTATTTTCATTTTTTACATTAGTCATGGGATAACCCCTTTTATTCCAGACATTTGCTTTAAAGGGGTTACAACAAATGGCTGCTTTCTTTCAAAAACAGCACCATACCTGTCTGCAGGTTGTGTGTGGTACTGCAGCTCAGCCACTTGGCGTAAATGGAGCTGCAATTACACGTTACACAATCCATGGACAAGTCTGGCACTGTGTCTCAAAGAGAACTGGCATATTTTTCTCATCCTGTACATTCCCTTTAAAGAACCTTAAGTGCTCTACTTATGAGATCTGCTTGTAAGAAAGTATAGACGTCTACAGAACCTTTAAAGGAATTGTCTAAGATTAGAAAAAGGGGTCTGATATTATTCCAGAAAAAGTGCCACTCAGGATCCTGAGCTATTCCTGGTATTGTAGCTGTTACCTAAAATTGGATGACTTGCAGTACCAGACACAGCCACTGACTGGAGTGGCACTATTACCGGAAATAAACAGTCCCGTTTTCCTTATCCTGGCATGGGTAACATGCCATATGTGCAACCTGTCCAGCTGCTGGCAAGGAGGACTTTGCTACCCTTGAAGATAAACAGTAGTAGTCACATATTACACTTAAAGAGGAGCTGTCACTGCTCCTGACATGTCTGTTTTAGTAACTTATTGCATTCCCCATTTAATAACAATTCTGGAGTATCTAATCTTATGACTGACTTCATGTTGTGCCATTCCTCTATTGTTCCTTCTAGAAGGTATGAATTAATTACTAGCAGTCTGCAATAAAGGTCCAGATGGGTGTTACCAGTCGGGGGGGGGGGGGGTGTCCGTGCACAGTCTCACGTTATCCAATCAGTGCTGCCAGTATCAAACAGTAACACCCAGCTGGACCTTTATTGCTGGCAGTTTATTCCTAAACTTCCAGTAGACACAAGTTAGAGTCATAAGAATGTTAGATGAGGAATGGAAGTAATTACTAAAGCAGGAGAGGTGACAAGTCCTCGTTGAGGGACCTTGATTGCCTCCAGCAGTTCGTGGTGGTCTGTGACTGGCATTCTAGTCCAATCCAATTCATAGGGGGATTTTTTGAGATGGCGTATACCAGGGATCAGCAACCACCGACACTCCACCTGTTCTGAAACTACAACTCCCAGAATACTCCTTTCACTTCTATGGGAATTGCAATAGCTGCAGAGTGAGTGTGCATGTTGGGAGTTGTAGTTTCACAGCAACTGGAGTGCCGAAGGTTGCTGATCCCTGCCCTCTACCATGTTTGTCCAATCCTGGACATCCCCTTTAAGTACATTTCCCAGCTGACTTCTATCGGCTTTGGGATTAGATTTTGCACAGCGTACTCATTATCAATCATACCTGGCATGAAATACATCTGGTTTAGGCCTCATGCACACGGCCGTTGTTTTGGTCCGCATCCGAGCCGCAGTTTTTGCGGCTTGGATGCGGACCCATTCACTTCAATGGGGCGGCAAAAGATGCAGACAGCACTCCGTGTGCTGTCCGCATTCGTTGCTCCGTTCCGTGGTCCGCCCAAAAAATATAACCTGTCCTATTCTTGTCCGTTTTGCGGACAAGAATAGGCAGTTATATCAATGGCTGTCCGTGCCGTTCCGCAAATTGCGGAACGCACACGGACGCCATCCGTATTTTGCGGATCCGCAATTTACGGACCGCAAAGCACACAACAGTCGTGTGCATGAGGCCTTATAAGAAGAAATATTCGTACCGGCCCCGCTGCAGCGTATTTCACTACTTTATGATGTGTAAGTGCATTTGCGGTTTTGCTGTTTGCAGAGTGAATGCAATTACCATTCATTATCCGGATTACTGTAGGTGTAGATTGCGTCTTGTTACAAATGAATATGTGAAAGAATTCCGAGTCATTGCTGCGTGGAATAGACTAAATTTATCGTCTTGTTTATACTTCTGTCTCCCTAACGCCCAACCAATGTCTACAGGGAGACCCGGGGTTAAAATAACCGCAGCTCGAACCCAGCTTTCATATATCAATGTATAATTAAGAAAAGCTACAACACTATATATACTGTATGTATATAGTGATGGAAATACAGACCAATATCAAGCCAGGAAGCCTTGTCACAATACAACTACTTCATCTGCACCGATCGAGGGCCTGTACTGTGTGAGGAGCTCTCAGTATTGAACGAAAATGTAAGCCACTTTCCATGATGTTTGGCCACCAGAGACAATATCTTCCATTACCGTCTATCTGATCCACAGTTAGGTTGCTTCCAAATAACTTCTCATTACCACCTGGTCACAATGACCACAAACCAAAGCAGATTCTGACTTTACATCAACAGTTTAAAGAAGCGAGTTATTGTGCGGTGCCACTTTGTTGCCTTCTTAGGCGGTATTACAAGAAGCAGCTATCTCTGTGATCTGATCTGACATGACTGGATCTTAGAAATAGCCTCCTTGTAAGTCATAATGATAACTCCTATCAGATCTAGTCATTAGATGGCCTATATTACAATATCCCAGATCTGGTGTCCACCATCACTATGATTGTTGTCTGTAAAGGAAAATCGAATGAGGAATAGACTGGGGAGGACAGGAGCTGAGTGTCCTTCTGTTCCCGTCCATGCAGAAAATCACTGCAGAGCTCAGATTTAATACCTGGATATCTGTCTGGTCTGATTAGTGCTAAAATCATGGCCATCTGCAGGTTTATGTGGGTTCTTGGATGACAAAGTCAAAGTGGACCATTACTTCCCAGGATCTGCTCATGTTTGGCCCAACTTAAGGTGTTATCAGCATAGATCAAGTTTACTTTAATTGTAATGGGCCTCCCACAGGTCTATTAGGTCCTGGGATCTGCTCAGGTTTAGCCATTGTATGCACAGTCTTGTCTATGAGAAACATTAGCTCCCAACTAATGTTATGTGTATGGACAGCTCATCTTTTTATATAATACACCAACACAAGTTCTTTAAAAGTAATTAAAGGGATTTTATCATCACAGGCACCCCTTTAATATGAGAACTGGCCACTGAGACCCAACAATCAGTAGAGGGATGCAGAATTCAAATTAGTGGATGTTTATGGACAGACTCAGGCCACCCAGGCTTTGAGCCATTCTCAGTCATCATAAAGGGTTCCAAGAAGGGGTACCTCCGCCCTAAAAGGGTTGTCTTGATGGGGCATTCACCCATAACTGCTCATCGGTTGCGTCAATACCTACTTTACTGTTTAACATTGTTTTTGAAATAGAATTTAGCCCATGAAGACCAAGTCCATTGAACATTATAGAAGACCATACTAATGGAGACAGTTGGACAGTCGTAGAAGGTTTGTTGCCCAAAAAGTCATTATTTAGTTTCATAGGAATAGATGAACTGGCCCTTGATTAGCCCGGGGAAGACAGGCTATGTTCAGGTTTGGCACTTGAATTCTCAATCTTGTTTATGAGAAACATTAGCTCCCAATTACTGTTATGTGACAGCTCATCTTTTCTATAGAGGTAGTGGAACGTAGTATTCAAATTAGTGGAGGTCCATTTAATACATGGACAGCCTCAGGCTCCAGGCCATTGAGCCATTTGAGTTCCAAGAAGGGGTACCTTATGGGACCTTCACCTATAATTGCTCATTTGTTGGGTCCATACGTACTCTCGGCTTCAGGACATTGTTTTTGAAAATAACATTTAGCTCATGAAGACCTCATCTATTGAACATTTAGGACCATCCTAATGGAGACAGTTGGACAGTCTCTGAAGATTAGATGCCTAAAAAGGTCATTATTTCATTTTAACAAGTTAGATGAACAGGCCCTTGAGACCCAACAAATGTTAGCGGGATGTAGTCCTCAAATTAATGGATGTCTATTTAATACATTGAAAGCCTAAGCTCACCAGGGCTTTGAGCCATTCTAAGCAATTCTAGGAATGCCTAAGAAGGGGTAGCACTGTCCTATAGGGGTTGACCTAATGGAACATTCACCCATAACCACTCATTTGTTGGGTCCATATCTAATCTCCTATTCACAACATTTTAAAATAGCATTTAGCCCATGATGACCACATCCATTAAACATGATAGAAGACCATCCTAATGGAGACAGCTGGACAGTCCCAGAAGGTTAGTTGCCTAAAAAAGATCATTATTTAGCTTCATGGGGATAGCTCCTTTGGATATATTAAACTGTGTAAAATTGATAAATATAAATGTACAAATCCAGTAATAGATAAGAAATGAGCAGAGTAATGGGAACTGGTTGCTGAATCCCTTCTGGTCATGTTTAGTTCATGGAATTGAAGATCACTGACCTGTGGAAGCTTTACTTGCTCTCTCAGTTTGGGATGTTAATGCTTCAAGTGTTATACAGCTTTACGGTATTGATCATGGGATGTGAGACACTGGAAGGGAAAGAGGAGGGACGAGTGGTAATAACGCTGGGGCAGATGGGGAAGTTCTATGATGGTATCGACATGGAGGGATGACCTCTGGTGTCTAGACTTTATCAGCGGTCTGTAATTAAGGTCACTATATTGAAATGCAGCTACTGCTTGTCTTTAGTCAAAAATTTCCATTTGTTTTGAGCTTTGATATTTACAGTAAAATGAACACTGTATCAGTTATTTCTGGCAATGCTACATAATTAATATAAAAACCATTTACTAAGTGGAATTTCAACTTTAGCTTGACGCCTTTCATGTTGAAGCATGACACAACATATTTCCCTTTTTTCCCATGCTTTCTTTTAATGATTTTTCTCTGCCCTACAGTAAGACATACCATATTTTAAAGCTAATATATTACAGGCTGTGACCTCTGTGACCTATTGAAATGAATGGAAACCATAATAGAATGCAATAGAAGAAATTTACATTGTCTGTTTGCGGAATGCATGAAGGCAGTCATGTGGCGGTTCCTGTTACAGGACAGGTGTATCCTCCAGTAGTAGGGACATCTGGCCCAAGAGTTTGGCTATGGGAGTAACAGAGAGAAAGGATGAGGAGAAGCAGGCAGCAGAGAAATTGTATGCCGTTGGGCGACCAAAGACCAAAGTCACCATTGGTGACCAAAAGACTCAGCTCTATCATTCATTAAAGGGCTATTCCCATCTCAGAGATTGGCGGCATATCATTAGGACAGCGGTCAGCAACCTTCGGCACTCCAGCTGTTGTGAAACTACAATTCCCAGCATGCTCCATTCATTTCTATGAGAGTTCTGAGAAGAGCAGAGCAAGTATACATGTTGGGAATTGTAGTTTCACAACATCTGGAGAGCTGGAGGTTGCCTACTCCTGCATTAGGATATGCCACTAATGTCAGAGAGGGGCCGGTCTCACCTTTCTCACCATTCACTTCTACAGAAGTTTAAAAAATAGCCAAGCGAGAGCGTTTGGCTATTTTTGGAAGTCCCATAGAAGTGAATGGAGAGCGCACCGCACATGCACGTCTAAATCTCCATTCACTGCTCAAATATTTTTGTAAACTCCCATAGCGGTAAATGGACGGTGGCCGCAATTGCGCAGTGTGCTCTCCTTCCAGTCTTGAGATGGTGGGACCCACACCTATCAGAAATTAGTGGCTTATCCTAGTGATATGCCACCAATGTCTGACGTGGGGATACCCCTTTGACTGTTTGAACTTTTACGTTTCCAAATCCCAGTTTGAAGAGCAGGTCTGGAGCCAAACTGCCGATCTAACAAGTGAAATACTGCGAAAATGTAGAGAAGGAAAATATCAATAGTGTTGAGCGAATCAAAGTGTCTGGAGTGGACTTCGATCCAAATTTCAGGGAAAATTCGATTTGCCGCAAAGCCACATTTCCTTGTGCTTCGTGGTAAATCGATTTTCCCTGAAATGGGGTAAAAAAAAGCATACTCACCTCATCCGTTTGAGCATAAAGAACCCACCGCTGCTATCTCGTGCGCAGTGACGTATGATGATTTCGCACTAGATCTTCAATCCAGATGGCGGTGGCGGGCTTTTCACGATCAAATGGATGAGGTAAGTATGATTTCATTTATTAATTTTTATTATAGACCTTAAAGAGGACCTTTCACCAATCCTGACATTGTGAACTAAGTATCATGACATATACAGCGGCGCCCAGGGATCTCACTGCACTTACTATTATCCCTGGGCGCCGCTCCGTTCTCCCGTTATGTCCTCCGGTATGTTCGGGGACTTGGTTATAGTAGGCGGAGTCTGCCCTTGTTCTGCTGGGCGTCTCCTTCTCCTAGGCTGTAGCACTGGCCAATCGCATCGCAGAGCTCACAGCCTGGGAGAAAAAACCTTGCAGGCTGTGAGCTCTGCGCTGCGATTGGCCAGCGCTACAGCTTAGGAGAAGGAGACGCCCAGCAGAACAAGGGCAGACTCCGCCTACATAACCAAGTCCCCTAAGTCTCCGCCTACTATAATCAAGTCCCCGAACATACCGGAGGACATAATGGGAGAACGGAGCAGCGCCCAGGGATAATAGTAAGTGCAGTGAGATCCCTGGACGCTGTTGTATATGTCATGACAGGGGTGTGGAATTCCTATCGCCCGACGCCCGGGACATGCAGTTCCGGGCGCCGGGCAAGTAGTTTGAACAGTTGTTTAGCCCTGTGCGGGCAAGTAGCAGGGACATGTCGGTTGGGCAGTAATAGGAGCGGTCATATGCTAGCCGCGAGCTGACCGCTCCTACATCTATGTCAGCCTGCCCCTGCATCGTGCATATGAGTACCGTACATATCGCTTCCTGCAGGTGGCTCCCGCTCCTCCCGGCTCCTGTATCGAAGTCTCCGCCCACCTGCCAGCACAGGAGCGCACAGTAAGTCAGCACATCGTCTCCAGAGACTGAGTAATTGCAGGCCAAGATGGGAGAAGAGGAGTGAGAGACCCCACGGCCCCCTGCAGATGAGCGTTCCTCCCGGAGCCTGTCCACATCGCAGCTCCCGGCCTGACCTGCAAGCGCTGACTGGGGTCACATAGCATTATACTGATTTATGATGCTATGTTACCCTTACAGTTTGGAATGTGTTGGATAACACTGACAGCATTATGTCAGTGTTATCCAATACATTCCAGAACTGTAAGGGTTACATAGCATCATAAATCAGTATAATGCTATGTGACCCCAGTCAGCGCTTGCAGGTCAGGCCGGGAGCTGCGATGTGGACAGGCTCCGGGAGGAACGCTCATCTGCAGGGGTGTCAGAAATAAAGGTTGTGCTGTCTGTCTTCTGAGGCTCTGGCCCTGCCTGCAATCTGCACTGCATGTGGCACTTGATAAACTATAATGTCTCCCTGTTGCCCCCATACAGTATAACGTCACCTTGGGGCTGCCCTAGTGCCCCATACAGTATAACGTCACCAAGCGGCTGCCCCCGCACAGTATAACGTCACCCTGTGGCCCCTTCCCCCATACAGTATAACGTCACCCTGTGGCCCCCGCCCCCATACAATATAACGTCTCCCTGTGGCCCCCACCCCCATACAGTATAACATCTCCCTGTGGCCCCCGCCCCCATACAGCATAACGTCTCCTTGTGGCCCCCGCCCCATACAGCATAATGTCTCCTTGTGGCCCCCGCCCCATACAGCATAACATCTCCTTGTGGCCCCCGCCCCATACAGTATAACATCGCCTTGTGGCCCCCGCCCCATACAGTATAACGTTAGTATAAGTTCAGGACAAGTAGATGGTCATGAGGGACAAGTAGATTGAGCCCCCACTTTAGTCCTTCGACAAGTATTTTTTTTTTTTATTTCCACACCCCTGTATGATACTTAGTTCACAATGTCAGGATCGGTGAAAGGTCCTTTTTAATATTAATGTCAGATGCCGCAATCAGCGATGAACGCAACATCTGAGGGGTAAAATTACTTTTTTTTTTTTTTAGCAATCATAGTTCCCTGTCATTGCCCCCACTACTTACAAAGCTTACTTGCCCAGACCATGTGATATTACATTTATCGTTCACGTGGTTTAGGCACAGCACAGCCCCATAGAAGTAAATGGGGCTGAGGGCAATACCAAGCCCAGCCGCTATACAATGTATGGAGTTGTGCTTGGTGAGCTGAGAGAAGGCTGCAGGGTTACTACGAGCGCCAGTGCCTTCTAAAACAGCTGATCAGCAGGGATCCCGGGTGTCAGATCCCCACCGATCCAGAGGATAGGTCATCAGTTGAAAAATTTCGGAAAATCTCTTTAACACTTATATGCAGTGCATGCTACAGAAATATCTTCATATCAGTCCTGTAAAATATTTACTCTGACTAGATGCTGTATAACGGTTTTATTTATTAACTAATACTATACATTTTAAGTTGTTTTGATCCAACTATTTTGCATACCATTCAGGCTAAGTTCACATTTACGCCCAGGAGATTATCGAACACCTTGAAGGAACCTGATGGACCCCATTATGTCAGTAGGGTTCTTCGGCCTTGGTGGTATCCTTCATAAGACAGGGTCAGCACTGTGTCACGTTTCTGTTAGAGATGTAAAGCACAGGCCAGATGTTGAGATGGACAGTAAAAGGCCATTGGTCACACATTCATTGAACGTGCACATGAAGATGTCCTGCTGTTTACTGAGTTCCTGGAACCTTTTAAAATTTCTGTCAATGATATCAACATATTCTAATCACACATTGGATCATATTTTAGGTAAAAGTCTGGTGCATTAATATGCGTGGAGCCCTTCAGAATGTAGTCCAGATTTAAAGCATTTTATAGGAAGTGGATGTTTTTTTGCATCCTCTGACATTTCTAAATGTGATAAGATTTCAGATCAGACCAAAGCAGATTTCTCATTAATATGCCCGAGGAGTTCAACCCCAAACATATGCCTAGATAACATTCAAATGCAGATTGGTGCAGCCCGGGTTGCCATATGTCTTGTCATCTTCAACAGCAGCGAACACCTGAAAGATGAACTTGTTTTATGGGCAGCATTATACCCGCCGGGAAATATATTTCTCATATCTTGTCCTCTGTAGAAACACGGGTAGCAGCTGCTTCTAAGAATCATGTCCTTAGTGTGTGAACAGGAGGGGGAATATGAGGGGGAAGCAGATGCATTGTGGCTTCCCAAAGGGTTACTCACACTGCTGGTGGTCTACATTTTATCTCTCCTGGTTACAAGCAGCACAATAATGTAGAATGAAAAGACCTCACTGGGAAAACAGGGTAAAGGCTTAAATAATGTCAATCTTACGTGGTAACACGAATGGATGATACAAATGTCATTTTTACGCCAGGTTTTCCGAATCAGACTGAATCTAATGACCACGGCTCTTGTCAGTCAGTGGCTTAATCTCATGTTCAGATGTAGGAGACTGAATATATCATTTAAAGGGTTTCTGTCACCAGATTTAACCCTATTAAGCTAGCTGACATTAGCGATGTGCTAATGTCAGCTAAACCTAACTAGCCTATTCCTACTTTTATCTATGCCCCCGTTACTCCAGAAATATAACTTTTATAATATTCTAATTAGGGTAAAATCTCGCGTCGTTCAGTATTCGGCGCAGGCGCGTTGAGGGAAAGACGCTCGCAGGCTGCCAGCTTCCTCACCGTGCCTGCACCGAATGCTGAACGGCGCCGGCCTTAATAAATGTGCCCCTTAGTGCCAAAGTTGCACCACGATTCTGTCGTAAAATTCTGTCTCAAAGTAAGCCAACCAATAGTTGGATTACAGTTACAGTAGACAACACTGTCTATCCTGAACCACCTGAGCTGGATTTTTTATGAGACTTTTTTTCCCTATAAAGTAGGGGTTGGAAAAATGGCTGAAAAAAAATTCCATTTCTTTAACATGCTGTGTTTTGTTAAAAACAAAAATACAAAAACAAAACCCAATCCACCCTCATGGGTCATGAATGAACCACCAGACCCATCTTGACACTGGGGTTATCAATATGTGGAACTGCAGAAAATAGACTGAAGAAGCCTTTCCTCCTGAAGTTAGACTTCTATGTCATGTCATATAAACTGTTCCCATGTAGAAATCAGTGCATTGATCCACCCGATTCTTGACTCGTCGGCCGGTGGGACACATCGGGTGAATTGAAGTTCATGGCTCTGGGCTGACAGACAAGGCCGATTGATTTTCTCCTCTCCATTTCCATCTAAATATCTGTTAGGAAAAATCATTGCGTTAACTTTTTTGTTGTGATGCTTAATATGGCAATTGGATCTGAGACTGCTGGATTACAACTTTCCATTCCAAGTCTCTAGCCGTCTCACCCTATTATCATCTGCAGAGACAAATTAGTACCCACGTGCGACCTCTAATTGCAGGGCCCCTGGTCCTTGCGGGACTTAGGCACAGATTATAAAAAGCACATTGATTGCAGTCTGTGTTCCTAATGCCCCACTGTCATCTTTGGATCACTTAGCAATTCTAGTTTATATAACTCTTCTTTTAGCACCATGACTTCATAGTCCTCAGGTGAATGGCATTGTGGGATTGCATTTTCCACTTAGCTGGCATGTACGCAATAAACAACCTTTGCATGTTGGGGATTCTGTAACTTCGGTGACATGAGACTACTTTTGTAAGACTATTCAGAACGTCATGAAAGAATTTAAAGGGATTTTCTTATTAAGACAGCTTATCCCTATCCACAGAATAGGTGGCGGTCTGTCCACTGGGGTTCCCACCTATCATAAGAATGGGGGCCCGCGCTCTCTATTTAAATACATGCGTGTCCCCTGCACCATTCAATTCTATAGGACTGCCAGATACATGCTATCTCCAGCAGCCCAGTAGAGCTGAATAGAGCACCAGTGCACATACGTGACCTCTCTCATGTCATATCAAGCTGCTTCTATTACTAGGGGCCTAGCTAGAGGGGGTGCACCTGGCTCTGGTGCCTCAGGGGTCTAAAAGCCACCTAAGAAAACGCTAGAATTATGAAAGGTGCACAGTAGGTGGAGGACCCTGTCACAGTTTTTGCATGGATGCCAGGAACTTCCCAGGGATTATCTACAGCAGTTTTCCTCAACTCCAGTCCTCAGGACCCACCTGCCGGTCATGTTTTCAGGATTTCTTTAGTATCGAGCAGGTGATATAATTATTGTCAATGCATCAGGACTTACCATTCATTCTGTGGGATGTTCTCAAATCCTGATTGACAGGAGTTGGGGAACCCTGATACCCTTTGTATTTTTTTTGGAAGCACACTTCTCCCTTTCTCCTACAGGACTACCCATTTATACTGGTCAAAATGTGACATGTCATGTACTGTATAAGGTTCATCTGTTCAATCTATCGGTCTTATCATGAGCACATCTTGTGGGTTAGAGGCTTTACTTGCTGTAGATTTTGCAAACACCTATACGGACACACTGTACGGAAATGTCTGGCGGTGAAAGCGTTACACCGAAGCCTACAATGACTTAAGCAGCTGAGCTCAGAATGACGTGAAATGGAAACACGTCCAGGGACGCGGGACTTCCAGTCTGAGGGGAATATCCTCTACAAGGTGTACTCGATGGAAACGATTAACTTCTTCATTGCCAGTGTCTGAGGAAAAATAATTCTCTGAAGGCGTCATCACCAACACTAAACATGTTGTGAACTGCAAAACAAGGGCAAGAAAGTTTTATCACATATTCAGTTTATGAAAGTTACCAGATCTTCTCTTACACAAGGCTGGGGCACATCCATCTACATCTGTTAAGTGTGGTGTGCCTCTTATTTTGTGGTTATATAGAAAAAGGGATTATATTTTGAGCTTCTTAATATATTTATGTTACATAGCATTATATAATAATATATAATATAGTAGAATGTATCTATATTAATAATATTTATATAAGATAAGATTTTGCCTGGTCGGGCAGCGAGCGTTTAGCAGACAGCTGGCCATAGACATTAGATCACTATAAGACAAATGTTTCTTCAGCTGACAGCTATCTCTCCCGACCCCTATGTGCACTTGCATGCCAGGCTGGGCCAAGCATGCATATTTCCTGAATGAGGAGAGGGGAGAATGTTGCTGCCAGATGACACTGCCCACCTGCTTGATTTATATCTTCTGTGACATCTGCCATTCGGCGGTTCATGTGGCCCCCATAAAGATTAGTTGTGGTTCAGCAGACATTCATCGAATGTGTACGGCTAGCCTTGGTCTGCTTATGAGCTGCTTCTTGAAATGCGCAGTTTGTGACAGTGGCACATAGCAGCACGGCGTCCTTGGAAATGATATTTTAATGTTGGCAAACATGCAGCAGCTGTGGTTGTGTCTGCACTAACAAAAATACAATTATCAATATGAATGACAGATGGATTTCATTTACTCATTTAATCTGCTCCATGCGATAGATGTAGTGATGGCATCTGAAGAATTCCAGCCATAGGTTTCTGAGTTGATATGGTAAAATTGTAAGAACAACATAGTGGTGGTATAATACAATGCCCCATGAGGTGGGCTTAAAGGGGTTTTCCAGGAATATTATGGTATATGCTCATGTAGTTGCTTACCTCATGTACATCTTCTCCATGGTTTTTATTTTGGACTCTCCTAACTAGTTTTTACCTATCACTCTAGTTTGTTTCCATCCTTTATGTAGCACTTGTTGCTTTATCCAACCAAACCCAGGATGCACCTCCAGCTAGTTATTAGCTCCTCCCACCCAGCTAGTTACATAGACACTCCCCTATCACTGCCCAGATAGTTTATAGCTCCTCCCACCTAGTAACATAGACACTCCCCTATCACTGACACGCCCATGGACATTACAGGAAGTAAGAAAAAACTGCATGGACATTGTCATGTAACCACAGCCCATAATGGGAGATAGAAGCATTAAAGGTAAAAGAAATACATAAAAACATTACAGCCATCTTCATAAATGATTATTTTAAAGGATGTTGATGCAAAAAGGAAAAGCCCTTTAATGATGGTATAATGTGATATCTCATCAGATAAGCTTTTATTGGAGAACACTTTAAAATGACAGATTAGAGATAATCTTAGACTTTAGTTTTTACTGTAGTTCCAACAAGAAGCGCTCCATGGGGCGACATGTCTGAACGTCCTTCCCTAGAAGCAGATCAGTAAGAGGAAACCTCTGTAATAAGACATCTGATGGGGCAAAGCAGATAAGTATGGAATCCAACAGAGACAAACTCAAGTACAGCTGTAAAGCAACCATGAGGCTTTATGAGAAGGACCAAGAATCCCACGTTGTCAATGTTTTTGTAAAATACGATTTTCTTTCTCCTTGGAAACACTTTCAGGGATGGACATTTGAGGACTGATTGCTTCTCATCCACATGTCACCTGAGGAATACAGTTGAATATGTATTGCATTTTAGAACTTGATAAACCACTAAGTACTGTACATACCAGCACTGATTCATTTATAGGGAAAAGTGATGTGCGAATCTCCAGAAATTGGATTTGGGTCTGATTCTACCTTATCAGTGTCCTAATCAGTTTGGACCAGAATTGATTCGACCCTAATCACAAGAGTCAAATCTAATGCCCTAAAAAGCTGTGGATGACATTCTGGTGTTCCTTCTCTCTCTCTCGTCAATAAATCTCCTGAATCAAATTAGCAAAATTCCTGATTCTATAGAATTTTTGGGGGAAAAAGTTGTTTCCAATTTGGATTGTACAGATTCGATTCGCTCATCTCTAATAGGGAGTTTTATTCTCAGGGTAATCTGCTTTTCTAATTGGACTTCTCATTACTGTACAGCAGGAGCTGACAACTGTGTGAAGTGGCAATTCTTTAACGAGTATAGTAGTCATCATTCTCTCTACATACTGTCAGCACTTACTTATCCCTTATTACTTATTTATTCCCTTCCCGCCTGCAGTGAACTAATAATAAGGCAGTCGTTCATACCTAGCGCATCATTTACTCCTTTTAGATTTTTCTGATGACATTCTATCCAGTTCTATCTTTCTGACCACGTCCTATTTCTATCGGTGTTTTTTCGACGATTGACCCTACGCACATATTTCGTCATGGCTCACTTAGCGTTTTGCCTCCCCAATAATGGACACCGTGTATTTACAGTTCGCCATCCTTCTCTTTTCCATCACATGTACATGACATCCTCTCTGGGAATGTTCTGAGCAGTGGGGATTGAGGTAGTGCTGCTGCTGACGTACGGCGGAGTTGGCTGCAGGCGGATGATTCCAAAGTGTCTCTGAGGGACCTGTTCAGCTCGGCTCGCTTAACCCTCTGTGTCACACAGTAGTATTGGCTCCAGCTCATTCCAGGCTGTTTATCTTTTGTCTGATCAGACAACCCAGAAGCCCCACAACCTGCTATCGGAGATATGACTGTTTTAAAAAAAACAACAACTCTTGTACTGTTGTATCTATGGGACATGGACATTTCATTGAAATTCTTCCCTCTTGGATTCAAACCTTGGCAGTGTCAATGATGGGACCACCCATGACAATGAACTCACCAGGCCGTGGCGCTTTGTCGGCCTATGAATAGAGGTTCTTCTAATACAGATAATCTCCTAGTTTACAAAAGACATGAAACAAATCCACTGTTACATTATTTTGGTAGTTTACTGTGTAATTTAGGGAAATGCTTGTCTTTTTGGTTACATCAAGACTCGTGAAAGGAGAATCAGAAGGCCTATTTGAGGACAATGGCTGGAAATAATAATAATAATAATAATAATCTTTATTCATATAGCGCCAACATATTCTGCAGCGCTCTACACTCAGGGGTTCATGTACAAACAGTCATAAATAACAGAGCAACAGACAAGTCAATAATTAGAACAAGAGGTGTGAGGGCCCTGCTCGCAAGAGCTTACAATCTATGAGGGGAGAATTACTATGAATATACTGCAGCTTTTCAGATTTTGTGCTACAAATCTTGTGCTACAAATCTGCTTCTTCATCTGGCTATTGTACTAAAAGAGATATGTACCATATAGAAACGTACAGGTTAAGGCTGCATGCACACGACCATATGTTTTTTGTGGCCCGCAAACTACAAAATATGGCCCACAAACCACGGATCTACAAAGTACGGATACTTGCCATGTGCATTCCTCACTTTCCTCGGTCTCTGTTATAGAAATGGCTATCCCTGTCCACAAAACAGACAAGAGTAAGGCATCCGTTGTTTTGGTTCGCATCCGAGCTGCAGTATTCGCGGCTTGGGTGCGGACCCATTCACTTCAATGGGGCCGCAATAGATGCGGACAACACTCTGTGTGCTTTCCGCATCCGTTGCTCCGTTCCGTGCTATACTGTGCTATACTTGTCTGTTTTGCGGACAAGAATAGGCAGTGATATCTGTGTTTTGCGGATCCGCAATACACACAACGGTCGTGTGCATGAGGCCTAAGACATGTTTTATAGTTTGCGGAATGGCCAAATGGATGTGGAGAGCCAAGAATGATATCTGTGTGTCATCTGCATTTTTGTTGCCCCATAGAAATGAATCTGTCCACGTGCGTTTTGTAAAAAATAGGACGTGGACCAAAAATGCATTCGCGTGCATGAGACCTAATTCTGCTGTATCTGAAGACAGGCAAAATGTGCCTTTACAATACAATTCCATCAGTATATAGAAGAGACAATCATGTACAATCATGTTTTTACCCTGCAATGTCAATGCTAGCATGACCACAGTCCATGTCATAAAGGTCACAATTGAAACGCCATGGGCGAGATGAGACACGGTCACGACCACCTCCAGGCCGGGAAACATCAGGGCGCTCCGGCACTCTGCTGTTTCAGTAGCTATCATTGCCATGCACGAGAGGTATGGAGACAGCGTAGAACAGCAAGCTATACTGTTTCTGGGTTAGGGATATAGCATAGCATAGCTATGGGATCTACTGAAATAGCAGAGCGCTGGAGCATTCTGCTGTTTCCCGGACAGGAGGTGATCAAGAGTGATCAAGAGTCTCAACTCGCCTTAGTAACGGCAAGATGAGACAACTCCTTTACGGGCTACATTCACACATTTTTAGAACTAATTGAAGTCGATGGCGCCATTCACATGGCCGCTTTTTTAACAGCCAGTGAATATCAGTTTTCATGGCCAGATGGACCCCACTGAAATCAAAGGGACTGTTTTTAAAGGCAGTTAGATAGGAGTGCACCCGTCTAACAGCCATTAAAAATGGGTACACTAGTGCAAAATGACCTTTAATGGGTTAAAAGAAAATCACTCACCTCATCCACTTGCACTCGCAGAGGCAGTGACATTGAAGAACTTGCGCTCAAGAGTGATGCCATCACCAGGGGAGCACATGGTGACATCATGATGCTTAAGTTCAGGTCCTTCATCATCAAGAGAGGAGCTACTGGCTCTGCGCGTCCAAGTGGATGGAGGACATTATTACTGCTGAAGACCACTGTAGGGGACATTATTACTGCTGGGGGCCACTATGGGGGCCGTTATGTGTACTGTAGGGGTTTGAATTTTATTAAAAAAGGCCAATGAAAATCATCCATTTTTAATAATCGTCAAAAACTGATGCAAAACGGCCATTAAAAATGTCCAGATGGCATAGATGCAAAAAATTGGTTGAAAATGGCCACAGTGTGTCTGTTTTTCATAGCCATTTTTTTTTCAATTTCGTGTGAATGTAGCCTGAGGCTATTTTCAGTATTAGCGCTCAAGTACATGAACGTATTTTATTTCTGTGTCCCATTTATTTTTTTGTGGACTGCATGCGGAACTATTCATTTCAATGGGTCCACAAAAAAACAGAAGGTACTCCGTGCGCATTCCGTTTCCGTATGTCCCTATGTCTGTTCCGCCAAAAAAATAGAACATGTCCTATTATTGTCCACATTACAGACAAGGATAGGACTGTTCTATTAGGGGCCAGCTGTTACGTTCCACAAAATATGGAATGCACACGGACGTCATGCATCCGGGTTTTGCGGACCGCAAAATACATATGGTCGTGTCCATGAGCCCTTAGTGATAGTAGTAGACTCTGGTAGCAGTTCTGCTGACAATAGTGAACTTCCTGTGCAATAGTCCTTTGTACAATAATAATATTTTCTGTATTAGGTTAATAACAATCCTCTATGTACATACAGTAAGTCCTGTGCAAGAGCTTTCTGTACTGACCATAATTCTAGAAGGAAGTAAGACAAGAGTAAAGCATGTCAGACTCCAGCCCAGGCACCATGTGCATTATGTTTGATTATTCCCAAAGCACACACAAAAAAGACATTGTCAGGACATTACAGTGTGGAGAGTTCATATACAACGAATACATAAATACATAGAGGAAGTATAGGCAAGACAATGAGAGACTAAATTACTTGGGTACATTAAAATGTAGACATGTATGCAACAAGATGTGACTTGTCTGGTGACGTATAGTATATGGATTGAGTATACTGTATGTGGTTGCAACTTAGAGATGTATAAAATACAGATGTCTCCTTCCCATCCTTTCTTCTTGGTTCAACATGTCCTGAGATATATGGGGAGAGATGACGTGCTTACAAAATAGATATGGTGATATTTTGTCACAAGATGTCTATCCTATGTGTGTCTACTGTACATGAGACCACCCAGTGGTTGTTTTGCCAATTGCAGCCTGTCAAGGGTTTTACTGGCAAAGTATTAAATTTGTTTCATGAGAAGGAAAGGTTGCACACACAGCTCTTAATCATTAAAACATTCTTTTTTCTCAAATGCTAGTCAAACGCTGAACATTTTTATATTTCATGAGGATCGGTTGGGTAATTGTGGAGAAGGGGATAGAACAAGAAAATGACATTGTACAGGAGTTTCTTGTGTTCACAGCTTAGTGGGTCAATCATTTTCTTCGACCATGTGCGTTGGTATGAGATTTTTCTAAAAAATAGTTTTCAGGATGCTGGCTGATAAAGGACCCGAAATGTATCTGCAATTCTGGTAGCGCTTTTCATAGTGTTTTTTTTTTTTTTTCTTCCGAAAGTGATATATGAGAATAGCTACATGCATGGCGTTTTGTTTTCTTTATGGGGAGGTTGTTTTTGGGGTCAGTGGAATTTTCAGCAAAATGCAGCAGGCTCTAGGTATGGCTTTTCTGGCATTTTTTTATAGGCTTCTCTTTAAAACTTGAAAAACACAAAATAATGGTTGAAATACAAACATAGCAAGCAAACATATCATAGATCAAAAGTGAGTGTACAGTAACCCTAAGAGAAATCGAATTCTTATAATAATCAAGAGTATTCATTTCCTCACAATTGCCCCGGATTGTTGGTATGATAATCATATTGGGGCAGATGTCTTTTCTCCTGAAATTTGTTTAAAAAGTAGAATAAATTGGCAGAATTTTGGTGCAATTTGGCACAACTAAATTTTCTAAACTTGTTTCAAGCTTGCTTGAAAAGGAAGAGTGGCTTATTTGGAAGGGACATTGTCTAAGGTGTGAGCTTTGCAACAAAATTGCACCACAATTCTGGCATAAAATTCTGCCTTGCGTTAAGCCAATCAATAGTTGGTATAGAGTCAGGGAAAACTGTCTCTCCCTGCACCACATTTATCATCCAGCCTGAGCCACTGTGAGAGATATGGTGGAGGTCTAGACCGCATTTCTAAGGCTACTTTCACACTAGCGTTCGGGTGTCCGCTTGTGAGCTCCGTTTGAAGGGGCTCACAAGCGGCCCCGAACGCAGCCGTCCGGCCCTCATGCATTCTGATTGGACGTGGATCCGCTCAGAATGCATCAGTCTGGCAGCGTTCAGCCTCCGCTCCGCTCAGCAAGCGGACACCTGAACGCAGCTTGCAGCGTTCGGGTGTCCGCCTGGCCGTGCGGAGGCAAGCGGATCCGTCCAGACTTACAATGTAAGTCAATGGGGACGGATCCGTTTGAAGATGACACAATATGGCTCAATCTTCAAACGGATCCGTCCCCATTGACTTTCAATGTAAAGTCTGGACGGATCCGTTCAGGCTACTTTCACACTTAGAATTTTTTTCAAACTGTAATGCAGACGGATCCGTTCTGAACGGATACAAACGTCTGCATTATAGGAGCGGATCCGTCTGAGCAGACATCAGACGGACCCGCTCCGAACACTAGTGTGAAAGTAGCCTAAGCTTACACCATCTACAGCATTATTCCTCAACTCCAGTCCTCAAGGCTCACCTGCCCATCATATTTTCAGGATTCCCTTAGTATTGAGCAGGTGATATAATTAGTGTTAGTGCATCAGGACTTACCACAGGTATTCATTCTGTGGGAAATTCTTAAATGATGGTGGATCCTGAGGACTGGAGTTGAGGAACACTGATCTACAGGATTAGTAAAAATGGTCCAATACTGCACTGGTCCAATATAAGCAAATATTTTCTCCATTACATCCAACTTTTCCAGATTTCTGGATAGAAAACCTGACCACAATGACTGAGGTCCATCCCTAATCTCTCTCCATCCACAAAAGGTTATCTTTTAATTAGAGTAGAAAATGTTCATATTTAGATTCCAGGTGAATACCGTATGTTTTTGTATTGTTGTAGATCTCGCGTTAGGCCCAATATTGCCTATTTGTGGATGGAGGGTGTGATGGTTGAATACCAAATGTAAAACTACACCAGGGTCCCATTTGTATAGCTGCATCTTCATATATTTCAAGGAGTTGTCTCATAATCATATAGGGCGTCCTCCACTTGGGCCCCTTTCTATGTCTCAGAGCATAGAATCACAAACAGATGTTCTGGTGGACCTGGGGTGTTCATGTATTATATGGCCATTGTCTAAGACCTACATTTCTACAAATCTATGCTGGCTCCAGCTTCCATAAGAATAATAGTTGATTTACTGGTTTCTGGAGCCAGATCCCAAGAAATAAAGAGATCATTTGATGAAGCCGCTGTCTTACCGTCGCTTAATTGACGAAGCTGTTGTCTTACCATCTACCATTATTCAGTAGCAATAATAAATCAGCATAGAACGGGATCATTAAAATTCAGAAGATGTTATGACGCACTGGGCTTTAAGGTTGGTCAAGATAACTTTACACTGGTTCGCAGCTTGGCAGCCGAGTGCCCTTTGAACCACTGACACAATATAATATTCCTATTTTAATTGCCCAATATGGTTCATTCGGTCTTAGTAAAGCTGTGTGATCAGGGACTAAATGAAGCCGAATTCCCATCTACTAAATGAGATTTCTTTTTTGCAGCGTTCCAGCATTGTACCGGGGAAACCACTAGAGGAACAGAGCTTGTGTATTCTGCACAAGTCATATATAGTTCCAGGTCTGCCTTGATTCACACTTTGTTGAACAAACGATTTGTTCTGCAATTAGCCTCTAGCTGGGGAGCTTATTAAACCCTGAGATCTCCGGGGATCTCAGGCTTAAGGTCAAGGAGAAAGTGTAAATTACCATCGCTGGCGAGGAAGAAATGCTATTGCTGCATGCGGGAAATGTACATGTACGAAGTGAAAGAGTCAATAGTAGCCTGTTATTTAAGCAAACACAAGCTGTGACGGACAGTAGTCTGCCATTACTTGTAACCTTTAGTGTGGCGAGGCTCCAGGCACGTGCTGGATCCAAGGCGGCAGCTGGAAGGAAACAGCAAATTAAATACCTGCATGGAGAAAGGATAACACTTCATATATGCGGCTTGAGTTTTAAACAAGAGGACCAGGGTCATTCCTCAGGGAAAGAGAAATCGTGTTTTCTAGATTGCTCAGTAGCAAATAAACTAGTCAATGGCCTTACTACACAGTCATTAGATCCTAGATGCTTTCATATTGTGCATATCAGTCCCTTTCCCAGTGGGGTCATTGGTCATAATTTAGTTTCCTTATCTGACTAGAGTCAATTTCTTAGGAACCAGTTAAACGGACTGAGCACATGATTAACTAATGTGATGCAAACAGTCATGTAGGCAATTTACTTGTATGGACTTCTAACCAGTTCAGCGCTCTTAGATCCAGCAGTCTCCAGTTGCCTCCTCAAGTCTGCACGGCGCTCCCATTCTCAACATGGAAGGACTGGTGAGCAGACTCCTCCACCACTTGGAGACACATACCCTACTCTCCCATACACATACAGCCAAAGTGTAGGAATAGTGAACCGGGACAGTGCAATCATAAGGTAGATGTGCCTAAATAGATGGACAGTTTTATTGCTCCTTGGGTCATGAACCTAATGATGTGTTGTGTACTAAGCAAGAGTAATTAAGACATACTCATCAATGAAGACCCATCTTATCATGGATGTTTCCAATATGTTAATAGTCTACTACAGTCAGGGATGGGTTACAAAGAACCACTTACTGCAAACAATAAAGCACAGCATGAGCCACGGAGAAGAAAAGTCATTAAACCATCACCTAGAAATGTTCTTGCAAAAGACAATCCCGTCTATTTGATCAGATCATGATATTTCTAAATTATCTTGTCCTATAAAAATGCTTATAATGTTATACGTAAAGCTGTTTTATAGATATTTTATATACGGTTCAGTAGTCTAGCATGGATTCATACCGGACTTCCATTGTGTCTCCGGTTTTATACAGAAGCACAATGAGGCCTGTTCCCTTGAATGGACATAGCATGCTCCACTACGCATCATAGTACATGCCCTGTTCTCCCATAGAAGCACTGGTTCTGGAAACTCAAGAGTGACACAATATTGTACCCTATGTGTATGAATCCCTAAAGAACCATAAGGACTTTGTGTGCTGCCATACAAGCTCCTGACAAGGGCCAATATACATATACAACAGTTAAGCTACTTCCTGCCCACGCTTTTAGCACAGTGCACGGCAGCAGAAGGGGAAAGAGGGAGCCCGGCGCCTGTGTGAAGGAGCAGCAACTCGGGCACGGAGCGCGGGGCTAACACTGCCTTTTTGTAGTTTATTCATTAACTGCTTCACTAATTTCCTAATTGAGAACATGGGAGCTCGGTGCATCCGTGCACATAACTGTAAGTGATCAGACAACTGAAAACGACTTAAATGGTATGTACAGATGTAGTAGAGTTAACACGCATGCTTTATGAGACATGTTATCTAAACTAAATGCGTTAAGCAAACACCTTCAATTGCTTTTCAATGGCTTTTGTTTCAAGATAACGCGATGAGTTAAGAAATTTGAGTTAGGCTACTTTCACACTCACGTCATGGACGGATCCGTTCAGATAATACAGCCGTCTGCATCCGTTCAGAGCGGATCCGTTTGTATTATCTTTAACATAGCCGAGAAGGATCCGTCTTGAACACCATTGAAAGTCAATGGAGGACGGATCAGTTTTTTTTTTGTGCCAGATTGTGCCAGTGAAAACGGATCGCTCCCCATTGACTTACATTGTGTGTCAGAACGGCTCAGTTTCATCAGACGGACACCAAAACGCTGTAAGCAGGATCGGAGGCAAACTGATGCATTCTGAGCGGATCCTTTTCCATTCAGAAAGCATTAGGGCTGAACTGATCCGTTTTGGCCCGCTTGTGAGAGCCCTGAACGGATCTCACGAACGGAAACCAAAACGCCAGTGTGATAGTAGCCTAAAGAGTTTATGTGTTAACCCTGCTACATGTATGGGTATCAGTAAACTAAATAGAGAAAAAACAGAACCTTGACTATGATGTATTGTAGGAGCTCATATCTGGAACCTTGAGCATTGTATGGTGGCTACACATATGGTTTCACCAACGCTATGTAAATATAGCCTCACTTTAGGTCTAGCAGGCATGGGGAAGCTGTTGTCCTCTTTAGGACATGTGTGACTGAGGTGTCTATCGTCTTCTCTTGCTGACACTTTACAGGCAAATGACATCTCTTTGTTTTTCTTGATACAGTAATGAAGTCTGATGCACTGCACCCCTGTGTTCTTACATCATGTACAGGTGAGAGGCACTTGTGGAGACACCACATCCCATAGTGGTCATCCGTCTGTCATAGAGCTCGCCATAGAAAAGTTGAGCGCTATTCCACTCTACCGATTCTGTTCATCCATGTTGTCCATGCCCATTGTTTTATTTACCGCATAATGGATGTAATGATGGTATGCACGATGGAGATCGCTGGCCCAGGAATATTAGTTTTTATAAGATACGAGGAACGATTTACATATTATTGGCCCATTTTACCCTCTCCAAAATCCCATAATCTCATCCTAGAATTTGACCAGTCTTATTTGTACAGTAGATATTTAGATTTGCTAAAATCTATTTTGAGATTTGAAATCAAATGAGCGGCATAGATATCCGCAATGCTTCTATGACTTTTTTCCTTTTTTGTGTGTTTCCTCTGATAATAACCTTTTGAAATTCAGTTTCGATGGGTGTCCTTTGTTTTATCTCCAACCATTATCCTTATTGTTATTTGTGCTGAGAAATGATGAGGGAAAATAGCACTGACATATTCGGTGGCGCTTTACCAACTTGGTGAGATACAAAATGTAGAGTGATGCAAACAAATGAACAAACAATGAGACAAAAGAAGAGAAGATTCTACCTATAAGTGCTTGCAGTCTCAATAGAATGGGAGCCATGTGACCCAGGAGCTACTCGGGGGGAGATGAAACCATCATAGGGTGGTTTCACACTACACTTTTCTGTTGGCGTATTTTCTTGTTTAAACTAAAGCACTGTGTCCAGATGTTACATACTGGCGATTAGGAAATCATAAAACAACCTACTTAGGCCTCATGCACACGGTCGTTGTTGGACGGTGCCCATGCTGCAGACCACAGGGCCGCCGTATGCGGACGCACGGCCCATTCACTTGAATCTGCATCCGACGGTCCGCACTGCAAGAAAGCGGTGTGGAGGCATGGGCAGAAAACCGGGTTCCATGCCTACGTTCGACACTTCTACTCCCATATTGCAGACCCATTCAAGTGAATGGGCCCGTATCCATGATGCGGTGCACAAATGGCGGTGCCTGTATATTGCAGACCCGCTGTTTGCGGACCGCAATACGGGCACTGGCCAACATCGGCCGTGTGCATGAGGCCAAACACTGATTTTTTTGGCATTTAAAGACAGTTGTTTGCCAGTGGCGTACCTACCATATAGGCAGACCACGCAGCTGCTATGGGGCCCGTGGGAAAGAGGGGCCCAAAGTGGAGGAGAGGCCCCGCCCCCTAATTGCTCCTGTTTATCTTTCTAAAGCTAAAGGACCTTTGAAGATGTCATTAGAGGTCCTGTAAGGGAACTGCACAGTGTAAAGTGTAGTTCCCAGGTTAGAACAGTGCATCTGCCAGGACCTGTGATGACAACATCTTCAACATCACAGGTCCTGCAGAATCTAGCAAAGGAACTGCACCAAAAATGGTGTAGTTCCTAGGTTTCAAAGGTATATCTGCCCGGACCGGTGATGACATCATCACAGGTCCTTCAACCCCTAACAGCCCCTAACAGCAAGTATTAGAAGTTCACAAGCAGCTCTGCATTGGTCCATACAGACTGGAAAGGAGTGGTAAGAGGAGGTCCTCCACTTTTCATCATTTATGCCCTGTTTTTACTCATTGCTCACTCATGTATAATACTTCAGACAGTTACAGTGACCACTACCTCATGTACCTCACACACACAGTGACCATAATGCATAACTGACCACATATTTCTGTAAACACTGCATCTACAGTATTATACCTTCTAGGTCTCACATCAATACACTGCTCTGTGTATATATATATATATATATATATATACACACATACATACACACACAGCATATATTACACAGTATTATACATGCAATATGTACAGATATATAGTATATACTGCAGTGCACTGATATGTGAGGTACAAGGTATAATAGATTCAGTGTGTACAGATATATAGTATATACAGCAGTGTACTGATATGTGAGGTACAAGGTATAATAGATGCAATGTATACAGATATATAGTATATACAGCAGTGTACTGATATGTGAGGTATGAGGTGTCAATACACTGCTGTATTTACTATATACCTGTACACACTGCATCTATTATACCTCGTACCTCACATATTACACTACTGTATACACTGCATATATTATACCCCGTACCTCACATATCAGTACACTGCTGTATATACTATATACCTGTACACACTGCATATATTATACACTGTACCTCACATATCAGAACACCAGGGAATATACTATATACCTGTACACACTGCATCTATTATACCTCTTTTGTGTGCCAGGGCTGTTTTGTAATCCGAATCCGGCCCTGATGGCATAAATTATAAAACGCAGCAGCAAGAATAGTTCATGGAACAAAAGGAGGGGCTATAAAAGGGGAATGGGGGCCCAATTTAGATTCCTGCTATAGGGCCCAGTGATTTTTATGTACGCCCCTGTTGTTTGCTAGATGTAAATTACAGCATGCTCTGGGTGGAGTATGTTTTAAGACACCTCTGTATGGACTGCTGTATAGAAAAAAAATGTCACCCCAAAAAAAGATTTTTATAAAACACTAGAATTTCATGGTGTTTTAAGTCAGTCTAATGCTTCTGTCTTGAGATATTACTCCATTTTCTACATCACTCCTTCACTGGAGAAAGATTGAGATAATTTTTACGACTTTTTAAAAAGTCGCAGTTAATTAATAATTTTTTTAATTACTAGTGTTGATCGAGCATGCTCGGCCAAACACCAGTTCGGCTCGAGCATCTCGATGCTCGGCACAGGGTGGTATTCGGCCGAATACAGCATGCGCTCGAGCCCAATGCTTGAGTCTCCTTTCCGCACGTTTCTTGGCTGCTATGCAGCCAATAAACGTGCAGGTAAGTACTGCCCTCACTGTAATGCCGTAGCCATGTCGGTTACTGGCATTACAGTGATTGGCTGGCCGGAACGTGTCATCGGGTGCTATATAGCACCTGATGACGTGTGTTCAGCTCAGTCTTAGTCAGGGAGAGCTGTGCTGAAGAAGGGACAGACAGTGTAGGGAGTGATTTAAGAATATTTTTATCAGAAAAACTTTTCAGAGACCCAAAAGTCCTTTTAAGGACTATCGTGTGTGGCAGCAGCAATATATATTTTTAGCGCTACCTGCACTAAATTGCTAAAACTTTATAGACCCAAAAGTCCTTTTAAGGACTGTTGTGTGTGGTAGCAATATCTATTTTTAGTGCATCCTGCGCTAAATAGCGTGCAATAGTTAGGCCGCTGAAGACAGCGACATTAGCTGCACCACATCTCCAATGTAAAGTGTGTGCATCCAAAAAATATCTGTGAAATACAGTGTACTTTTTCCATAGACGATGTCTGCTGCAGACAGTAAACTTACCAGCGCCACATCTGCAGTGCAACGTGTGCGCTTAAAACATGTATCTGTGACATCCAGTGTACTTTTTCAATAAACAGTGTCCGTTTCTGACAGTAACATTAGCTGCGCCACATCTACTGTGTACAGTGTGCGCATCCCAAAAATATCTGTGACATCCAGTGTACGTTTTCTGTAGACGGTGTCCACTGCGGACAGTGAGATTACCAGCGCCACATCTGCAGTGTAACGTGTGCGCTGAAATACAGTGTACTTTTCCAATAGATGGTGTTCACTTGTGACAGTGACATAACCAGTGCCACATCTCCAGTGTAACGCGTGCACATAAAATTTTTATCTGTGACATACAGTGTAACTTTTTCTGTAGACGCTGCGGACAGTGACATTATCGGTGGTACTTCTCCTGTATAACGTTTCCTCATCTCCCGTGTGACGTTTCCACGTCCCAAATACCTTTTTTAATTTGTTTGCGCATACACTTCCAAATCCTACTGTACGTGTAACATTTAATATGAAGAAGCGAGCAGTAAGGGACGGGGAAGTGGCCATGATGCTGATGGTGCACGCAGAGGCCGTGATTCTAGGCACGTTGAAACTGTGCCTGCTGCCAGAGCACAAGAAAAACAATCATCCACGATACCTAGCTTCATGTCCCAGTTTGCAGGGTGGTGCAGGACACCACTCTTGAAGTCAGACCAGTGCGACCAGGTGGTCGGTTGGATTGCAGCAGATAATGCATCCAGTCGGTTAAGCACCACCCTGTCTTCCACAAAGTCCAGTCTCAGTAGCCAAGAGTCTGGTCAACACAATCCTCACCCTGATCCTCCTTCCTCCCACCATGGAGAGTCTGGCAAACAAGCGATCCCACACTCGGATATTCTGAGGACCTCTTTTCAGCGCCATTCCTTGATTTGGCACTCTCACCAAGCACGCTTGAAGAGGGACAGATCCTGTGCCCTGATTCCCAATCTCTTGAGCATCCACAGTCACAAGAAGATGACGGTGGGGAACGGCAATTACTGTTTAATGAGGTAGATGATGATGAGAAACTGTTTCCAATAAGTCAACGGCAATTACTGTCTCAAGAGGTTGATGAAGAGGATGAGACACAGTTGTCAATCACTGAGGTTGTGGTTAGGCTAACAAGTCAGGAGGATGGGCAGAGTGAGGAAGTGGAAGAGGAGGTGGTGGACGATGAGGTCACTGACCCAACCTGGGAAGGTGATAAGCTGAGCGAAGACAGCAGTACAAGGGGGGGGATCTGCAGCACTGCAACAGGCTGGAAGAGGCAGTGGGGTGGCAAAAGGGAAAAGGCGAGCCACACCAAACAGGCCCACAACTGTTCCACGGAGCACTCCCTTGCAGAAATCTCACTTGCCAAGGGGTAGGTGTTCTGCAGTATGGCGCTTTTTTGAGGAAAGTGCGGACAACAAAAGAATTGTAGTTTGCAACCTGTGCTGTACCAAAATGAATTTTTCTATCAGGCTTGCGCTCTCAGCGAGCTCTGACACGCTCCAACTGCCTCTCTGCCATTTGTGAGTGAGACCCCTAGTGGATATGACTTTACAGATTTTTTTTGGTGGATGCAGGCATATTTTTTAAATGAAGTGATTTAGAAATTTGATAGTCACACCATTATCTATTAAATGAAATCATGTGAAAGTGACTCTTTAAACTTTAGAAGCTTTGTACATTGTTAAACAAAACCAGCATGATAAAGCTTGTGTGTTAATGCGCCAGGAATTATTTTAATGCCTGCTAGATCTGTAGTGAATGGATGCACCAAAGGTGATATGTACATAGCCTTATACCATGCCTCTCCTGAGTGATAGTTCAGAGCAGATGTTTGTACAACCGGTGTCTTTGTACCATCTCATCAACTGTTTTTCATGCACTTGCTTTACAATGTGAAGGGTAATTTCAAAGAGAGCAGATCTTACAACTTCTGTCACTGATGTCTTAAAATACACATTTTTTTATACTTTTTACCTCATTCTTTGTCCTAAATATAAAGGGAAAATGTGTGAAGGGCAGACGTGATACAGGGAGACTATTCATTTTAAACTTGCCGCTGCATGAAAAGATCTGATTGTATTATTGGCATTATGACTTGGGTAGATTACATTAAAGGTGGTGCCCAATGTCCATACTTCCTTTGTTAGAAGTGTGCTCTAACTATGCTTACAGGATGTTCTGCTGCTAAAATATCTTGTAATCAGCTGGAATCTGTGTGGGATTATGGCAAGAAGTGATAATTTCCCTTGCAGTGCCTCCACTTGAGAAATAAAGCATTACACAGCTCTCATTTAAATCAAGGGGCCGTACATGCACTATCATGCCTGGTCTCCCTGAGACAGAGACAACTTTTATCCACTCTATGCTCTGGCTAATCGTAGGCAGGGTTAGACATGGGGTTCCTTGGGTCCACCAGAAAATGTATTGTCTCAAAAGGGAGCTCTAAATATTTTTTCTCCTGGACTTTTGGGACCCAATAAGATATTAGCACCTTGGCCCAGCAGAGGATCCGATACTTGTCCTGAAAGGGGAATTTTCTCTATTGACTCAAATAAAAACTGTGCTAAATTGTATATTTAACAGGTAAATACATGCATTAATATAAGGACTAACATTTTTACATTATTTGTTATAGTGACCTTGCTCGATTCCATGTCTGCCCTGGGAGACCTGGGATGGGTGGCATATCCACAAGAAGGGGTAAGTATCTGAATGCCTACACTCTTTGGTATACAATACAGTGGCGTGAATGCTACTGTTTAGCACAAGATACATGGATGAGAACGCACAAAGTTGATAACACCTGCATTCTATTGTATGGGAACCATGCAGTTTTAGGGTGTAGTCATGGAGCACTGGGATCAGAGAGTTAAAGGGGCTGTCCGGGTTCAGAGCTGAACCCGGCCATACCCATAATTTCACCCAGGCAGCCCCCCTGATGTTATCATAGGAGCATTTCATTCTCCGATGCTCTCCTTTGCCCTGCGCTGGATTGCGCAGGGCAAGGGCTCTTTTATTTACAATAACACACTGCCGGGCGGAGGCTTCTGCCCAGCAGTGTGTTCAGTGACATCACTGGCTCTGATGGGCAGGCTTTAGGGCTGCCCTAGCTGTTTTACAGGCTAGGGCAGCGCTAAAGCCCACCCATCAGTGCCGGTGATGTCACAGGGTTCACTGGTGGGCGGAAGCCCCCGCCTGGCAGCCCTATGGAGAGCCCCGTACATCACCGGAACTCCAGAAAATGCCTTTGCCCTGCGCGATTTAGCACTAACCGCTCCGATGCTCAAGTCAGGGGGGCTGCCTGGGAGAAAATGGGGATATGTCCAAGTTCAGCTCTGAACCTGGACAACCCCTTTAAGATGGGATAAGATTACGATGATGAGAACCCAATTAGAATTGAAGAAATGTTATTATGTACCTTAAGTTAACAAGCTAAGGGAAGAGAATAATAATAGTATAATCTGGCATGCTTAAAAATAATTTGAATAAAATTTCCTCATACAAAGGGTTGTGACAAGCACTCAGTTAAATCCAAAACCTAGTTAGTATTTTCAGACTTAATGAGATGATGCTAAATTTTAATTTTTTTCCTTGTAATTATGGTTTCTGAAGCAAAAACTGTGTCTTATGCATTAAATTGGAGGAAAATTAGGATTCTGATTAGTTACAGTAGACCAAGTCTTGAGGCTTTTACTAATCCTAAATCTTCATAATTTGGTCCATTTTTAAACCAAAGCCTGGATTTCCAACTTCTCTAGAGTATTTAAGCCATACATCGAACTGTATTGGTTAATTCATCTCTTATATTATTTTGTCCATAGAGCAGTCCAAATATTGAGTAAGGATGTTTCTGAGTATGTTCTCAAAATTTCTTAAATCTGTTTCTTGTTTTCAACAGTGGGAAGAAATCAGTGTAATGGATGAAAGAAACACCCCAATGAGAACGTACCAGGTTTGCAATGTCTTAGAGGTCAACCAAAATAACTGGCTGAGAACCAGTTGGATCCCTAGAGGCAGTGCTCAACGTGTCTACATCGAAATCAAGTTTACCTTACGAGACTGTAACAGCCTACCTGGAGTATCAGGCACCTGCAAAGAGACCTTTAACATGTATTACTATGACTCTAACTACAGCAATCTTCGTCACATCCCAGAGAACCAGTTCATTAAAATAGACACTATCGCTGCAGATGAAAGTTTCACCCAAGTGGATGTTGGAGACAGAGTCATGAAGCTAAATACAGAGGTTAGAGACATAAGTAACTTGTACAAGAAGGGGTTCTATTTAGCTTTCCAAGATGTTGGAGCTTGTATTGCCCTGGTCTCAGTCAGGGTATTTTATAAGAAATGCCCAACTACGATACGTAATTTGGCCGTGTTTCCAGACACTGTTACTGGAGGAGACTCCGCTCTGGTGGAGGTTAAAGGATCATGTGTGAATAACTCAGTGGAGTTTGATGCACCCAAGATGTACTGCAGTGCTGACGGAGGGTGGCTGGTGCCCATTGGCCGATGTTTTTGTAAGCTCGGCTATGAAGAAAAGAAGAATAGATGTCAACGTAAGTAAAAGTATTGTATTGTTCGAATGCAGGAAAACATTGTTTTAAATATGATTTTAAACTGCTGCTATCCAGTCTTACATTTATCACGCAAAGATTTTCATTAAACGCTAGAAACAGGGATTTAGCAAGGAGAATCTTTTTGGTATATCTGTTGCTCTTTCCCTGTCTACACTGATGTAGTGTACTGTATTTGTTCATATACTTGTCTTCTAAACCATGCATCGCAAGTAATGCAACACTTCCATCTACACTGTTTGTGCCTTATGTGGTCCTAAAAATGAGTTTGTGGTATGAACTTTTTATTATATTTCAGACGATTTTCCATGTGTGGCATCTTTTGATTAGTTTTTTTGAGGGTAGGTCAACATGGAATTTTTGGACGTGGTTTTGAGGCAGATCGTCCTGCAAGTTTTTTAGCCAAGGATCTGTGGATCCAGCAGGAAGGCCTTTACTCCTTTTTAATACACTTCTGGCTAGAAAATATCAATACAAATATATTCCTGGATAACAACCTATCTCCAGTAATCGAGTACGTCTAGCACCTACCATTATTATCACTGTTCAAAAAAGGCATCCCTGTTAAAGTGTGCAACCCCCAAAAGTTTACAGTTGATCAAAATAGCCATGGCAGTTCATGAAATTTAACCACAAGCAAACAGTTTGAATGTCATCATCATTTGGAAAAAAGCTAGCCATGTTTATCCACATTTTGTCCGATAGTCGCTGTCATTGGACATGTATGGCCAGTTTCAATTATTGCAATCGTCAATATATACTAAAATGTTCAACCATCAACCTGCTTCTATCTAAAGACTATGGCCACTTTATTATTTCAATGACTTAACAACCAAAATATCTTAAGTAAAGAGTTTAATTTGTCATTGCTTATAAAAAAAAAGAAAATGTTGATAGTGAAACCACCTTTCCTCGGGACATAGAGGACACCCCTTATTATAGTTACATCCTTAGCTATAAAGAGATCATGAGATAGATCTTTGCCCTGAACATTGGTATATCTGCACAGTATATAGTAATTACATTGCTCCTAAGCCAACGGCCTCATGCACACGACCGTTGTTCTGGTCCGCATCCGAGCCGCAGTTTTTAAGGCTCGGGTGCGGACCCATTCACTTCATTGGGGCCGCAAAAGATGTGGACAGCACTCCGTGTGCTGTCTGCATCCGTTGCTCCGTTCCGTGGCCCCGCAAAAAATATATAACATGTCCTATTCTTGTCCGTTTTGCGGACAAGAATAGGCATTTCTACAATGGGCCGCTTGTTCTGTTCTGCAAATTGCGGAAGGCACACGGGCGACTTCTGTGTTTTGCGGATCCGCAATTTGCAGACTGCAAAAATCTGAATGATCGTGTGCATGAGGCCTTCTTCATTTGACATCCTCTTTGGCTGTCCAATTTACTCATATTATACCTTGTATTACTTTGGTCTCCCTTCTATTCGCTTACTCCAATTTGGCTATATCTTTCTTATACACAAGTGCCCAAAACCGTATACAATAATTCATATGCAGTCTAATGACCATTCATGACTTTCTTCTACAGGGAGTGCAGAATTATTAGGCAAGTTGTATTTTTGAGGATTCATTTTATTATTGAACAACAACCATGTTCTCAATGAACCCAAAAAACTCATTAATATCAAAGCTGAATATTTTTGGAAGTAGTTTTTAGTTTGTTTTTAGTTTTAGCTATTTTAGGGGGATATCTGTGTGTGCAGGTGACTATTACTGTGCATAATTATTAGGCAACTTAACAAAAAACAAATATATACCCATTTCAATTATTTATTTTTACCAGGGAAACCAATATAACATCTCAACATTCACAAATATACATTTCTGACATTCAAAAACAAAACAAAAACAAATCAGTGACCAATATAGCCACCTTTCTTTGCAAGGACACTCAAAAGCCTGCCATCCATGGATTCTGTCAGTGTTTTGATCTGTTCACCATCAACATTGCGTGCAGCAGCAACCACAGCCTCCCAGACACTGTTCAGAGAGGTGTACTGTTTTCCCTCCTTGTAAATCTCACATTTGATGATGGACCACAGGTTCTCAATGGGGTTCAGATCAGGTGAACAAGGAGGCCATGTCATTAGATTTTCTTCTTTTATACCCTTTCTTGCCAGCCACGCTGTGGAGTACTTGGACGCGTGTGATGGAGCATTGTCCTGCATGAAAATCATGTTTTTCTTGAAGGATGCAGACTTCTTCCTGTACCACTGCTTGAAGAAGGTGTCTTCCAGAAACTGGCAGTAGGACTGGGAGTTGAGCTTGACTCCATCCTCAACCCGAAAAGGCCCCACAAGCTCATCTTTGATGATACCAGCCCAAACCAGTACTCCACCTCCACCTTGCTGGCGTCTGAGTCGGACTGGAGCTCTCTGCCCTTTACCAATCCAGCCACGGGCCCATCCATCTGGCCCATCAAGACTCACTCTCATTTCATCAGTCCATAAAACCTTAGAGAAATCAGTCTTGACGTTTCAGCTTGTGTGTCTTGTTCAGTGGTGGTCGTCTTTCAGCCTTTCTTACCTTGGCCATGTCTCTGAGTATTGCACACCTTGTGCTTTTGGGCACTCCAGTGATGTTGCAGCTCTGAAATATGGCCAAACTGGTGGCAAGTGGCATCTTGGCAGCTGCACGCTTGACTTTTCTCAGTACATGGGCAGTTATTTTGCGCCTTGGTTTTTACACACGCTTCTTGCGACCCTGTTGACTATTTTGAATGAAACGCTTGATTGTTCGATGATCACGCTTCACAAGCTTTGCAATTTTAAGAGTGCTGCATCCCTCTGCAAGATATCTCACTATTTTTGACTTTTCTGAGCCACCCAAGTCCTTCTTTTGACCCATTTTGCCAAAGGAAAGGAAGTTGCCTAATAATTATGCACACCTGATATAGGGTGTTGATGTCATTAGACCACACCCCTTCTCATTACAGAGATGCACATCACCTAATATGCTTAATTGGTAGTAGGCTTTCGAGCCTATACAGCTTGGAGTAAGACAACATGCATAAAGAGGATGATGTGGTCAAAATACTAATTTGCCTAATAATTCTGCACGCAGTGTATGCTGGGATAAATTAACTTCAAGTTACAGATGTAAATCCTACAGGTACAGCCACACATTCAGGTTTTTGGAGGAGGTTTTGAGGCAGATTTTCCTGCAGGTTTTTTTTTTTGGAAGTGGATTAGAAAGGAATCAGAAATATTAAGGAAATGCCTATACTTCTCCTTCCCGCTGGATCCACTTCTGGCTTTGGCTGAAAAACCTACAGGAAAATCTGCCTCAAAACGTCCTCCAAAAAACGTAGTGTGAATTCACCCAGAACCAGGAGTGAATTCAAAACAGAGAAGTCATATCTGTCCTTTATACTTTCTCTCCTTTTATGATCCACTCCTGAATTTGGCTTCCAAAACTGCACCAGGAAACTTGACCGTGTGGCCGTACTGTGTGGCTGCATTACTCAGGGATTGTGGTTTTGATTTCTTTCATTTACAGCACTATAATCATTTGTGGATTCAAATAACCATGTACATCCATATCTACATCCTCAGTGGCTTGAATATATGTACACATAAATGTAAATTTTGATTTGAATATTGATGCTCACTACAGGGCCTTTATACATATCTTTAGGTAGATTTCCTTTTTTTGACAAGCATATTAACATGTATTCTGGTAGGTCAAAAACTAATTTGGTTTTTATGCAGATCTTTAGGAGATCTTGTGGACAATCTGGTATTCCTTATCAAAGAGGCACATACTGTAAACATAATATTTTGTACCTTGACAGTCAGTTTTTATGTGATGGAAATTGTTGGTCCAGGAAATGAAGAGAAATACTGTACTAAAATTTAGATACCAATAACCATTATTTCAGGTACCTCAAGTACAGGGCTCCTGGGGTTTTTCTCTGTGACATTTCGTTGTCTCATTATTGGCACTGGTATGTTCAAGACGACCTAAGAAATATAAATAATCTGATTGTGATATATTAGTGACCATTTAAACAATTAGTCCCTGGCACATTAATTTGAAATGTTCTCCACATTGTACCCAGATTGAAATCTTTGTCATGAAAATGCACTAAAATCTGTAAATAATTGGATAAAATGAAGACTAAACTAAGCTGAGAAAGAGGGTGTAATTGATACCTGCTAGGAAAAGCACTCGGAACAATTGATTTATTTGACTTTAAACGTTGCTGTATTCTCATATCCATTACCAGAGATTATAATGTGCAATGAATGGAGGCCAGGCATCCACACTTCAGCGCTACAGTTCAAGAAGTACTCAAAGATGGAGCAGGAATCAGTCTTATCATGACTGGAAAATGAATATTTAAGAAAGTATTGGGCTTAAGAATTCCCTGGTTATGCATCATTTACCATAACTTGGATTAGTGCGTTTCTTATGAAAATGAAGTTTTTGTACCAGATTTCTTTGGGTACACGAATTGTATGCTAGAAAATATACTGATATGGTAAGAATAATTTTGCGAACAAAAGTGATAGAATTTTCTCCTCAATAGATGTGTCTGGAAATAATTATCAAGTGTGAGCCTTGTCAGTCGCTAACTATTATTAGAGCCCTGCATTTTGATATAACATGATATAAATGACATATTGGAGGTTGCTGAAAAACTCATATATGTACGTGAGACAGCCAACCAAAAGTGCAGCAAAAAATGGTCTTATAAAGGGGTGGACCTCTCAAAGTAGAGGGACAATATATTAAGGATATGACAGAACTGAAAATCTTTTACAGAAAATCTAGTCTAGAGTAGGGGTAACCTACTTAAAGAGATGGTATTTTAGAGATGTGTCCATGTATATGAGTAATGAGGTCTACTTCAGGCATTAGGAATAATCCACTTTAGCCATCAAACTTTACTTGGTATATACAGTCGGATGCGAAAGTTTGGGCAACCTTGTTAATCGTCATGATTAGAGTTGAGCGAACACCTGGATGTTCGGGTTCGAGAAGTTCGGCCGAACTTCCCGTAAATGTTCGGGTTTGGGATCCGAACCCGAACCGAACTTCGTCCCGAACCCGAACCCCATTGAAGTCAATGGGGACCCGAACTTTTGGGCACTAAAAAGGCTGTAAAGCAGCCCAGGAAAGAGCTAGAGGGCTGCAAAAGGCAGCAACATGTAGGTAAATCCCCTGCAAACAAATGTGGATAGGGAAATGAATTAAAATAAAAATAAAAAAAATAAAAATGAACCAATATCAATTGGACAGAGGTCCCATAGCAGAGAATCTGGCTTCACGTCAGCAGAGAATCAGTCTCTTCATGTCATAGCAAAGAATCTGGCTTCATGTCAGCACAGAATCAGTCTCTTCATGCCATAGCAGAGAATCTGGCTTCATGTCAGCACAGAATCAGTCTTCATGTCATAGCAGAGAATCAGGCTTCACGTCACCCACCACTGGAACAGGCCACTGTCACACATTTAGGCCCCGGCACCCAGACAGAGGAGAGCGGTCCCGTAACAGAGAATCTGGCCTTATGTCAGCGCAGAATCTGTCTTCATGTCATAGCAGAGAATCAGGCTTCACGTCACCCACCACTGGAACAGGCCACTGTCACACATTTAGGCCCAGGCACCCAGGCAGAGGAGAGAGGTCCCGTAACAGAGAATCTGGCCTTATGTCAGCGCAGAATCTGTCTTCATGTCATAGCAGAGAATCAGGCTTCACGTCACCCACCACTGGAACAGGCCACTGTCACACATTTAGGCCCCGGCACCCAGACAGAGGAGAGCGGTCCCGTAACAGAGAATCTGGCCTTATGTCAGCGCAGAATCTGTCTTCATGTCATAGCAGAGAATCAGGCTTCACGTCACCCACCACTGGAACAGGCCACTGTCACACATTTAGGCCCCGGCACCCAGACAGAGGAGAGCGGTCCCGTAACAGAGAATCTGGCCTTATGTCAGCGCAGAATCTGTCTTCATGTCATAGCAGAGAATCAGGCTTCACGTCACCCACCACTGGAACAGGCCACTGTCACACATTTAGGCCCAGGCACCCAGGCAGAGGAGAGAGGTCCCGTAACAGAGAATCTGGCCTTATGACAGCGCAGAATCTGTCTTCATGTCATAGCAGAGAATCAGGCTTCACGTCACCCACCACTGGAACAGGCCACTGTCACACATTTAGGCCCCGGCACCCAGACAGAGGAGAGCGGTCCCGTAACAGAGAATCTGGCCTTATGTCAGCGCAGAATCTGTCTTCATGTCATAGCAGAGAATCAGGCTTCACGTCACCCACCACTGGAACAGGCCACTGTCACACATTTAGGCCCCGGCACCCAGACAGAGGAGAGTGGTCCCGTAACAGAGAATCTGGCCTTATGTCAGCGCAGAATCTGTCTTCATGTCATAGCAGAGAATCAGGCTTCACGTCACCCACCACTGGAACAGGCCACTGTCACACATTTAGGCCCAGGCACCCAGGCAGAGGAGAGAGGTCCCGTAACAGAGAATCTGCCCTTATGTCAGCGCAGAATCTGTATTCATGTCATAGCAGAGAATCAGGCTTCACGTCACCCACCACTGGAACAGGCCACTGTCACACATTTAGGCCCCGGCACCCAGACAGAGGAGAGCGGTCCCGTAACAGAGAATCTGGCCTTATGTCAGCGCAGAATCTGTCTTCATGTCATAGCAGAGAATCAGGCTTCACGTCACCCACCACTGGAACAGGCCACTGTCACACATTTAGGCCCCGGCAACCAGACAGAGGAGAGCGGTCCCGTAACAGAGAATCTGGCCTTATGTCAGCGCAGAATCTGTCTTCATGTCATAGCAGAGAATCAGGCTTCACGTCACCCACCACTGGAACAGGCCACTGTCACACATTTAGGCCCAGGCACCCAGGCAGAGGAGAGAGGTCCCGTAACAGAGAATCTGGCCTTATGACAGCGCAGAATCTGTATTCATGTCATAGCAGAGAATCAGGCTTCACGTCACCCACCACTGGAACAGGCCACTGTCACACATTTAGGCTCCGGCACCCAGACAGAGGAGAGGTTCATTCAACTTTGGGTTGCCCCGCAATATAATGGTAAAATGAAATTAAAAATAGTATTGAATGAGGAAGTGCCCTGGAGTAGAATAATATATTGTTAAGGGGAGGTAGTTAATATCTAATCTGCACAAGGGATGGACAGGTCCTGTGGGATCCATGCCTGGTTCATTTTTAAGAAACGTCAGCTTGTCCACATTGGCTGCAGACAGGCGGCTGCGTTTGTCTGTAATGACGCCCCCTGCCGTGCTGAATACACGTTCAGACAAAACGCTGGCCGCCGGGCAGGCCAGCACCTCCAAGGCATAAAAGGCTAGCTCTGGCCACGTGGACAATTTGGAGACCCAGAAGTTGAATGGGGCCGAACCATCAGTCAGTACGTGGAGGGGTGTGCACAGGTACTGTTCCACCATGTTAGTGAAATGTTGCCTCCTGCTAACACGTTCCGTATCAGGTGGTGGTGCACTTAGCTGTGGCGTGTTGACAAAACTTTTCCACATCTCTGCCATGCTAACCCTGCCCTCAGAGGAGCTGGGCGTGACACAGCTGCGTTGGCGACCTCTTGCTCCTCCTCTGCCTTCGCCTTGGGCTTCCACTGGTTCCCCTGTGACATTTGGGAATGCTCTCAGTAGCGCGTCTACCAACGTGCGCTTGTACTCGCGCATCTTCCTATCACGCTCCAGTGTAGGAAGTAAGGTGGGCACATTGTCTTTGTACCGGGGATCCAGCAGGGTGGCAACCCAGTAGTCCGCACACGTTAAAATGTGGGTAACTCTGCTGTCGTTGCGCAGGCACTGCAGCATGTAGTCGCTCATGTGTGCCAGGCTGCCCAGAGGTAAGGACAAGCTGTCCTCTGTGGGAGGCGTATCGTCATCGTCCTGTGTTTCCCCCCAGCCACGCACCAGTGATGGGCCCGAGCTGCTTTGGGTGCCACCCCGCTGTGAACATGCTTCATCCTCCTCCACCTCCTCCTCATCCTCGTCCTCCTCGTCCTCCAGTAGTGGGCCCTGTCTGGCCACATTTGTACCTGGCCTCTGGTGTTGCAAAAAACCTCCCTCTGAGTCACTTCGAAGAGAGTGGCCTGAAAGTGCTAAAAATGACCCCTCTTCCTCCTCTTCCTCCTGGGCCACCTCCTCTTCCATCATCGCCCTAAGTGTTTTCTCAAGGAGACATAGAAGTGGTATTGTAACGCTGATAACGGCGTCATCGCCACTGGCCATGTTGGTGGAGTACTCGAAACAGCGCAACAGGGCACACAGGTCTCGCATGGAGGCCCAGTCATTGGTGGTGAAGTGGGTCTGATCCACAGTGCGACTGACCCGTGCGTGCTGCAGCTGAAACTCCACTATGGCCTGCTGCTGCTCGCACAGTCTGTCCAGCATATGCAAGGTGGAGTTCCACCTGGTGGGCACGTCGCATATGAGGCGGTGAGCGGGAAGGCCGAAGTTACGCTGTAGCGCAGACAGGCGAGCAGCGGCAGGATGTGAACGCCGGAAGCGCGAACAGACGGCCCGCACTTTATGCAGCAGCTCTGACAAGTCGGGGTAGTTGCGAATGAACTTCTGCACCACCAAATTCAGCACATGCGCCAGGCAAGGGATGTGCGTCAAACCGGCTAGTCCCAGAGCTGCAACGAGATTTCGCCCCTTATTTTCGCACACCACCAGGCCGGGCTTGAGGCTCACCGGCAGCAACCACTCGTCGGTCTGTTGTTCTATACCCCGCCACAACTCCTGTGCGGTGTGGGGCCTGTCCCCCAAACATATGAGTTTCAGAATGGCCTGCTGACGTTTACCCCGTGCTGTGCTGAAGTTGGTGGTGAAGGTGTGTGGCTGACTGGATGAGCAGGTGGAAGAAGAGGAGGAGGAAGCTAAGTAGGAGGAGGAGGAGACAGGAGGCAAAGAATGTTGCCCTGCGATCCTTGGCGGCAGAAGGACCTGCGCCAAACAGCTCTCCGCCTGGTGCCCAGCCGCCACTACATTTACCCAGTGTGCAGTTAGGGAGATATAGCGTCCCTGGCCGTGCTTACTGGTCCACGTATCTGTGGTTAGGTGGACCTTGCCACAGATGGCGTTGCGCAGTGCACACTTGATTTTATCGGACACTTGTTTGTGCAGGGAAGGCACGGCTCTCTTGGAGAAGTAGTGGCGGCTGGGAACAACATACTGTGGGACAGCAAGTGACATGAGCTGTTTGAAGCTGTGTGTGTCCACCCGCCTAAATGACAGCATTTCATAGGCCAGTAGTTTAGAAATGCTGGCATTCAGGGCCAGGGATCGAGGGTGGCTAGGTGGGAATTTACGCTTTCTCTCAAATGTTTGTGAGATGGAGAGCTGAACGCTGCCATGTGACATGGTTGAGATGCTTGGTGACGCAGGTGGTGGTGTTGGTGGTACATCCCATGTTTGCTGGGCGGCAGGTGCCAACGTTCCTCCAGAGGCGGAGGTAGAGGCCGAGGCGGCGGCACCAGCAGCAGAAGAGGCCGAGGTGGCGGCAGCAGCAGAAGAGGCCGAGGCGGCAGCAGCAGAAGAGGTAGCAGGGGGAGCCTGAGTGACTTCCTTGTTTTTAAGGTGTTTACTCCACTGCAGTTCATGCTTTGCATGCAGGTGCCTGGTCATGCAGGTTGTGCTAAGGTTCAGAACGTTAATGCCTCGCTTCAGGCTCTGATGGCACAGCGTGCAAACCACTCGGGTCTTGTCGTCAGCACATTGTTTGAAGAAGTGCCATGCCAGGGAACTCCTTGAAGCTGCCTTTGGGGTGCTCGGTCCCAGATGGCGGCGGTCAGTAGCAGGCGGAGTCTCTTGGCGGCGGGTGTTCTGATTTTGCCCACTGCTCCCTCTTTTGCTACGCTGTTGGCTCGGTCTCACCACTGCCTCTTCCTCCGAACTGTGAAAGTCAGTGGCACGACCTTCATTCCATGTGGGGTCTAGGACCTCATCGTCCCCTGCATCGTCTTCCACCCAGTCTTGATCCCTGACCTCCTGTTCAGTCTGCACACTGCAGAAAGACACAGCAGTTGGCACCTGTGTTTCGTCATCATCAGAGACGTGCTGAGGTGGTATTCCCATGTCCTCATCATCAGGAAAAATAAGTGGTTGTGCGTTAGTGCATTCTATCTCTTCCACCCCTGGGGAAGGGCTAGGTGGATGCCCTTGGGAAACCCTGGCAGCAGAGTCTTCAAACAGCATAAGAGACTGCTGCATAACTTGAGGCTCAGACAGTTTCCCTGATATGCATGGGGGTGATGTGACAGACCGATGGGCTTGGTTTTCATGCGCCATCTGTGCGCTTTCTGCAGAAGACTGGGTGGGAGATAATGTGAACGTGCTGGATCCACTGTCGGCCACCCAATTGACTAATGCCTGTACCTGTTCAGGCCTTACCATCCTTAGAACGGCATTGGGCCCCACCAAATATCACTGTAAATTCTGCTGGCTACTGGGACCTGAGGTAGTTGGTTCACTAGGACGTGTGGCTGTGGCAGAACGGCCACGTCCTCTCCCAGCACCAGAGGGTCCACTAACACCACCACGACCATGTCCACGTCCGCGTCCGCGTCCCTTATTAGATGTTTTCCTCATTGTTCCCGTTCACCACAATTTTGAGAATGGCAAATTTGGGAATGCTTTTTCAACCCAGAACAAAAAGTCTGCTTTTACGGTCACTACAAATAACTTGACCAGCTAAAACTGTGCAGATTTGGTTGAATAGAGATGTGAGACCTGTTTTTTTTTGCGCTGTGTGACAGTTATAGGTTTAATCACAGAATGACACTTCTATCAGCACGCTAGCGTGTGTCTTAGGTTTTTCTGAATGACACTATCAATACCTTCAATGTAAGATTTTTTCTTTGGGATAGATTTCAAGTAGGCCTCAAATACCACAAACTAGTTATTTTGAGAATGGCAAATTTGGGAATCCTTTTTAACCCAGAACAAAAAATCTGCTTTTACGGTCACTACAAATAACTTGACCAGCAAAAACAGTGCAGATTTGGTTGAATAGAGATGTGAGACCTGTTTTTTTTTGCGCTGTGTGACAGGTATAGGTTTAATCACAGAATGACACTTCTATCAGCACGCTAGCGTGTGTCTTAGGTTTTTCTGAATGACACTATCAATACCTTCACTGTAAGATTTTCTTTTTGGGATAGATTTCAGGTAGGCCTCAAATACCAGAAACTAGTTATTTTGAGAATGGGAAATTTGGGAATGCTTTTTCAACCCAGAACAAAAAGTCTGCTTTTACGGTCACTACAAATAACTTGACCAGCAAAAACAGTGCAGATTTGGTTGAATAGAGATGTGAGACCTGTTTTTTTTTGCGCTGTGTGACAGGTATAGGTTTAATCACAGAATGACACTTCTATCAGCACGCTAGCGTGTGTCTTAGGTTTTTCTGAATGACACTATCAATACCTTCAATGTAAGATTTTCTTTTTGGGATAGATTTCAAGTAGGCCTCAAATACCACAAACTAGTTATTTTGAGAATGGGAAATTTGGGAATGCTTTTTCAACCCAGAACAAAAAGTCTGCTTTTACGGTCACTACAAATAACTTGACCAGCAAAAACAGTGCAGATTTGGTTGAATAGAGATGTGAGACCTGTTTTTTTTTGCGCTGTGTGACAGGTATAGGTTTAATCACAGAATGACACTTCTATCAGCACGCTAGCGTGTGTCTTAGGTTTTTCTGAATGACACTATCAATACCTTCAATGTAAGATTTTCTTTTTGGGATAGATTTGAAGTAGGCCTCAAATACCAGAAACTAGTTATTTTGAGAATGGGAAATTTGGGAATGCTTTTTCAACCCAGAAAAAAAAGTGTGCTTTTACGGTCAATACAAATAACTTGACCAGCTAAAACAGTACAGATTTGGTTGAATAGAAATGTCAGGTCTATTTTTTAGGCGCTGGGTGACAGGCTCAACTTGCCCCTGATGTAATATATGGCCAAAAAATAACCACACTGTTGATGGTTAAATGCACTTGGGTGACACAGGCTCAGCCTGCACCAGATGTAGTATATGGCCAAAAAATAATCAGACTGTTGATGGTTAAATGCACTTGGGTGACACAGGCTCAGCCTGCAGCTGATGTAGTATATGGCCAAAAAATAACCAGACTGTTGATGGTTAAATGCACTTCGGTGACACAGGCTCAGCCTGCAGCTGATGTAGGATATAGCACAAAATAACCACACTATCGATGGTTAAATACACTTGGTGATAGCTCGTGCTGGCGCACCACAAGTCACAAAATGGCCGCCGATCACCCCAGAAAAAAAGTGATCTAAAAACGCTCTGGGCAGCCTCAAAAAAGTGAGCAAGTCAATAATAGCACTTCAATGATCCACAGCTGCAGATCGATCACAGAATGAAGTCTTTTGGAGGAGTTAATCTGCCTAATCTCGCACTAACGTCGCAGCTGCAACCTCTCCCTATACTGATCATAGCAGAGTGACGTGCGGCGCTACGTGACTCCAGCTTAAATAGAGGCTGAGTCACATGGTGCACTGGCCAATCACAGCCATGCCAATAGTAGGCATGGCTGTGATGGCCTCTTGGGCCAAGTAGTATGACGCTTGTTGATTGGCTGCTTTGCAGCCTTTCAAAAAGCGCCAAGAAAGCGCCGAACACCGAACCCGAACCCGGACTTTTACGAAAATGTTCGGGTTCGGGTCCGTGTCACGGACACCCCAAAATTCGGTACGAACTATACAGTTCGGGTTCGCTCATCCCTAGTCATGATTTTCCTGTATAAATCGTTGGTTGTTACGATAAAAAATGTCAGTTAAATATATCATATAGGAGACACACACAGTGATATTTGAGAAGTGAAATGAAGTTTATTGGATTTACAGAAAGTGTGCTATAATTGTTTAAACAAAATTAGGCAGGTGCATAAATTTGGCAACCACAAAAAAGAAATGAAATCAATATTTAGTAGATCCTCCTTTTGTAGAAATTACAGTCTCTAAACGCTTCCTGTAGGTTCCAATGAGAGTCTGGATTCTGGTTGAAGGTATTTTGGACCATTCCTCTTTACAAAACATCTTAAGTTCATTCAGGTTTGATGGCTTCCGAGCATGGACAGGTCTCTTTAAGTCACACCACAGATTTTCAATTATATTCAGGTCTGGGGACTGAGATGGCCATTCCAGAACGTTGTACGTGTTCCTCTGCATAAATGCCTTAGTGGATTTTGAGCAGTGTTTAGGGTCGTTGTCTTGTTGAAAGATCCAGCCCCGGCGCAGCTTCAGCTTTGTCACTGATTCCTGGACATTGGTCTCCAGAATCTGCTGATACTGAGTGGAATCCATGCGTCCCTCAACTTTGACAAGATTCCCAGTCCCTGCACTGGCCACACAGCCCCACAGCATGATGGAACCACCACCATATTTTATTGTAGGTAGCAGGTGTTTTTCTTGGAATGCTGTGTTCTTTTTCCTCCATGCATAACGCCCCTTGTTATGGCCAAATAACTAAATTTTAGTTTCATCAGTCCACAGCACCTTATTCCAAGATGAAGCTGGCTTGTCCAAATGTGCTTTAGCCCACCTCAAGCGGCACTTTTTGTGCTGTGGGTGGAGAAGAGGCTTCCTCTGCATCACTCTCGCATACAGCATCTCCTTGTGTAAAGTGCGCCGAATGGTTGAACGATGCACAGTGACTCCATCTGCAGCAAGATGATGTTGTAGGTCTTTGGTGCTAGTCTGTGGGTTGACTCTGACTGTTCTCACCATTCGTCGCTTCTGTCTATCCGAGATTTTTCTTGGTCTGCCACTTTGAGCCTTAACTTGAACTGAGCCTGTGGTCTTCCATTTCCTCAATATGTTCCTAACTGTGGAAACAGACATCTGAAATCTCTGAGACAGCTTTCTGTATCCTTCCCCTAAACCATGATGGTGAACAATGTTTGTCTTCAGGTCATTTGAGAGTTGTTTTGAGACCCCCATGTTGCTACTCTTCAGAGAAAATTAAAAGAGGAGGGAAACTTACAATTGACCCCCTTAAATACTCTTTCTCATAATTGGATTCACCTGTGAATGTTGGTCAGGGGTTACTGAGCTTACCAAGCCAATTTGAGTTCCAATAATTAGTTCTAAAGGTTTTGGAATCAATAAAATGACAACAGTGCCCAAATTTATGCACCAGCCTAATTTTGTTTAAACAATTATAGCACACTTTCTGTAAATCCAATAAACTACATTTCACTTCTCAAATATCACTGTGTGTGTCTCCTATATGATATATTTAACTGACATTTTTTATCGTAACAACCAACGATTTATACAGGTTGCTCAAACTTTCGCATCCCACTGTAATCCTTGATCCTTCATAAAATACAGATTATGTGTAGCCTTGGGACAGTCAATAGGTAGACACTTCTGGAAGGGGGCTATGAAAGTGTGAAGGAGCAGGACAAGAAGAATACACAAAAAGGCCAAATAAACAATATATACAACCAGGGTCAGACTGGCTCTCCATAGTACCAGAGGATCCTCCAGTGAGACCAAGCTCTGACAAAATAATAGGCTGCTTATAAAATAGGGCTTTTTATAAAACAGGGCTCCTAAAGTCTAGTAAAGGATAATTTAGAGCTTTCCTTGGAACCAATAACCCCAAGATATCCTATTAAACCATATTGATAGTAAGTCTTAAATGATAAAAAATAATCTTAAATATGAACATGCATTTGTCCTTCATTCATAGAGTGTGGTCCCTCAGAATAATTTCCTCGGATGGGCCCAATAGAATTCAATCCGATGCCATATACACATGTAGAAATGGCAGGTCATTCCTTCTGTAACCTGGAAAAGAATCATAACCACAGCTTAAAGAGAATCTGTCAGCAGGATCCACCCTTTTATGCTTAAAGGATTTATTTAATGAAGAAAAAGCATCATAAATATATTCTATATCATTATATAGAAGAACGTACAGATTTTGTACAATACAAACGGAATCGTACAATCATGACAAAAAATACAATGGGAGATCAGACAATGGCAATAAAAAATGGCAGTGTGGTATGACAGTAATGCAATAGAAAAGCTTAGTGACTTTTTTTTAATTTAGAAAATCTGTATGTGACTATATATGGCTACAATGTCATGCTATATCGATAATCCATCGAGTGGAAATAGGACAGTCAGGGCTCCCAGAGCTTTTCAAAAGTTTCATATGTATCCATACGAATGGCTGAAAGTCTCTCATAGAGGAGGATTCTGTTGATCCTATCTATCACTGCTTGAAAACTCAAGGAGCTTGATCTCCACTTAGAGGCAATATGAATTCTGGCAGCTAATAATATATGTTGTGAGAGCTTAAAGAGGACCTTTCACTTGTAAAAACTATGTGAACTAAGTATGCTGCCATGTAGAGCGGCGCCCGGGGATCTCACTGCACTTACTATTATCCCCGGGCGCCGCTCCGTTCTCCCGTTATGCCCTCCGGTACCTTTGCTCCTTAAGTTATAGTAGGCGGGTCTTCCCTTGTCCTGTGGGCGTCTCCTTCTCCTAGGCTGCAGCGCTGGCCAATCGCAGCGCACAGCGATTGGCCAGCGCTACAGCCTAGGAGAAGGAGACACCTACAGGACAAGGGAAGACCCGCCTACTATAACTTAAGGAGCAAAGGTACCGGAGGGCATAACGAGAGAACGGAGCGGCGCCCGGGGATAATAGTAAGTGCAGTAAGATCCCCGGGCGCCGCTCTACATGGCAGCATACTTAGTTCACATAGTTTTTACAAGTGAAAGGTCCTCTTTAAATTTGGAAAAAGTCGGGGAGAGGGGGCAGCCTTGACGTGTTCCCCTGAGAATCTGAATGGGTGATGGGTGTGTAGATGGGAGTTTGAGGTAAGGGACCGGGGTGGAGTAAAGGGACTGAACAGCATGTAAAAATGGGCCTCCGATACCCATAGCTTGTAAAACTTTATAGCGGTAGTCCCATGTGACGGAATCAAAGGCTTTTTCTATATCAAGGGCCGGAATCGCTAACGAAGTTGCCTTCTTATTAGCTACCTATATTATGTTATGAATTTTCCGAATGTTATCAGGCGCCTCCCTGCCGGGGATAAATCCCACTTGATCCCTGTGAACAAGACTGGGAAGGAGGATATTGAGGTGTCGGGCCAGGATAGCTGTAAAAAAATTTGGGTCCAGATTTAGAAGGGATATGGGTCTATAATTGGATGGTGATAGGGGGTCCTTTTTCGTTTTGGGAATAACTGTAATGTTGGCCGCTAGAAAATCCAGATGGGAGGCATTACCTTTCAATAAATGGTTACAAAATTTGGTGACATGTGGGAGTAGAACATGGGCACATTTTTTATAATAGAGGGCTGAAAGGCCATCGGGTCCGGGGGCTTTACCCACTTTTAAGGCCTTAATTGTAAGTTCTACCTCATCAACCATTATTGCCCTACCCAGATCACTTAATGCTTCTGGGAAAATCCGCGGGAGTGGGATGGTCGTTAGAAAGGTGTTGTTTGTTTGTCCTCGATCTGCAGTTGGTTTTGTATAGAGTTGCTGGTAAAAGGCATGGAATGTGTTGTAAATGACTTCTGGGTTGGAGGATACTAAACCAGATTGAGAGCGAATTTGGAACACCTGGTTAATTTTTTGCTTTGCTTTTAATTGACGTGCTAGCATCTTGTCAGGTTTGTTCGCATATTTGTAGTAATACGAAGCAGTCCAGCGGAGTGCTTTTTCTGTATTGTTTGACAGAATCAAGTTTATTTGCATTTTGGTATCTTTTACTGCCTTGAGTAAATAAAGTGAGGGGGACCTCTAGTGAGCTCGAACCAATCTGCTAAGTTTGGCTTCTAGGGCTAGTAGGGTTGAGTTCCTTTCTTTCTTTAAGTGGGATGCTTCCCTAATCAGTTGCCCTCTCATAAAAGCTTTATGGGAAAGCCAAACCACTAAAGGGTCTATGTCTGGGTCAGCATTGTCTGAGAAGAAATTTACCATGTCTTTCTGGAGCCGATCACGGACAGCGGGTCAAGTCAGAAGTGACTCATTAAGTCTCCAGGTAAATAGGCGACCAGTAGGAGTAGACGGTGTGACATCAAATATAACCATATCGTGATCAGACCAGGAAGTGACAATGTGTCTGCAGTAAGACATAGATGGAAGGAGAGATGTGGAAGCTAGGATGAGATCTATACGGGTGTACAGACGATGGGCGGGTGAGTAATAGGTGTAGCTCCTTTGTGGGCCATTATTTTCTCTCCATGTATCTGCAATGGAGAGTGATTCTAAAACCTTTTTGATTTGTACCCCATGTATAGTGGGGCGTGGGGTATTTGGCAGAGAGGAGAGATCCAATAATGGATCCATCACAAGATTAAAGTCACCCCCCCACAACAAATCATCATAACTAAGGGATTCAAGGAGTTGATGCATTTGTGTGAAAAAAGCAACTGGTTCATCGGTTGGAGCATAGACATTAACAATACACATGATACGCCCTCCACATTTACCTAGTAAGATAACATATCTGCCATTGGGGTCAATGATAGATCGAGAAACTTGGAGAGGGAAAGAATTCCGGAGCAGAATGATTACACCTCTGCTTTTGGTTTGAAATGTAGAGGAGAAAAAACTGGTGTATTGAGAATGGAAAAACTTAGGATGGGAGGTGGATGTGAAGTGGGTCTCCTGTAAGCAAATTATATCAGGACTATGTTTGAGATAAAAGGTAAACGCCGTCTGACTTTTCGTTGGGGAGTTAAAGCCCCTCACATTATGCATTATTACCTTACACATAAGCTATATGGAGGTAAGTTTCCGCCTGTATCTACTGACACTACACGCCATTTTACATTGGAAGGGGGGGAAGGGGTGATCTCCACAGGGACATTCAAACCAAAAAACAGTATTGATAACAAAACAATAATGAGTGTGAAATAATAACATGAATGGCTGTGCCTAGAATGGCCAGCAAATATAGGTGGGCCGAATGCAGGAGTCAGAGGAGCAATATTTAACCCCCGTCCCACAAAAAAAGGCCCAATATTGGGTGGCAACATGTAGGGCCGAGTTGCTGTTTCCCTGTGTAATGACAGGGGTGTTGCACAGCGAAGGGTTAATAGGAGATTGTGGGTACCAGTGCAAGCCGTGCTCATGCGCCTTTCCAAGGATCCACCCTTTTAAACCAGCCATACTGGTTGATCCTGCTGATTAAAATTATACCTGTCGACCTCTTTCACATGGTCAGTATTTGGCCAGTATTTTTGCATCAGTATTTGTAAACCAAACCAGCACATAGTCCAAAACTCAGAAGAGTCACAAATACTCCTGGTTTTATCTGACATCTATCTGACGCATATTCTAGGGCAGTGATGGCTAACCTTCGGCACTCCAGTTGTGGTTAAACTACGACTCCCAGCATGCTCCATTCATTTCTATGGAGCTCTGAGAAGAGCCAAGCAAGTGTACATCTTGGGAGTTGTAGTTTTACCACAGCTGGAGTGTCGGAGGTTAGCCATCACAGTCCTAGGGCATCTGCTATCAAAGTCCCAGATGACACAAGCCCTTTTAGTCCATACAGCTGTTTTGGGATTCTTGCCCTTCATCAGTAAAAGAACGGAATACTGGTTTGATTGGTGAGAAGCTCTGGCTTGGCTAAAATCCATAGTACTCCACGTTCTTTAATATGTTGGAACTTGACTTACAGTTCAGCTACCTATGCATGGCTTTAGAGAGACTATTGGCTGGTGACTCCACAAGGCAAAACAGTAATCTTTAAGAGCAACATCATGACAAAAGTAACATGAAGGTGCAAGTAGCCCCATAAGTTGAAGAGCAGGGCTTTCTTGTTTAGGCAAGAGGAGATGAAATGTATCTTATTATGTAACATTCATTTTGTGGGGCATATAATTATTTGTAATTTTTTCTTAAAGGGAATCTGTCACCAGTTTTATGCTGCTAGGTTCTAACAGCTCCAGCACATGCCAATGAGTCCTGATATTCATGAGCTCACAGTTCTCCCCGCCCACCTGTCTCTGATTGACAGTTTTTTCCCTATGAATCAGCAGCAGGAGGACAGGGAGAGCCAGGAGCTCATGAATATGGGGACTCATTGGCATGCACTCAAGCTGTTTAGCACAAGAGTCAATTAAAAAAAGTGACCTAGCATTTTGCTAAGTGGATCTGTCACTTGTTTATGTTGCCCTTAGTAAGGAAACCATAAAACTGGGGACGGATTCCCTTCAAACTCTGTGTTTATCATAAAAAAGCTAAATCTGTCCATATGCATTCGTTTTTTTTCATTTGATGGGACCCACTAAAAATGTACAGGCCCATCCCAACAGTCCCATAACTTCTTATGTTTGAGTAAAGAAGCCCAGGAGAGAAAGGATTTTAACTAGCCTCCAGGGAGGTAAGTGGGTGGTGCCAGGAGCCATTTGTCGATTTCGTTTGGGGAGGTACAAGCAAAGTGAACTTCTTTCTGGTTCAGTATGCGGTATAGCATTTTTTATTTTTTTTTGTATTTGCTGATAAATCTGAAGGTGGAATGAAATCTATTTACACAGGCATCATAATAAATAAAAAAAACTGTAGGATTTCTATGGCAGAAAATCTAGATGAATTCACACCTGCTTTCTCTGTCCGAGTATGAAAATCTTGAAATGCTTGGTTAAGAACCATCCATGTGTATATGGAGAAAATGAAGAGGAGGGTGTTTGTTCAGGGCTGACTGGTGACGTCCTTCTCTATCAGCTGCTAACACTGCAGCCTTCTCTGTCCCGATTCTGAACCATGAATAATTTACTGAGATTGCAAACCCAAGTTGAGTCCGTAGAATTCCCTTAGGCTTTCACTACCTTCAAGCCTGAAGCAGTGACCTTAAAGCTAAAAGCAGATGATATTAAGCTTGCCTCGCTGCACTTAAACTGCAGGATTAAATACACTGTATGGTCTTAAGTAGAAGAACATGCTGGGAACCACATGCAGATTAGGTTTACCCTACTGTATATACAAAGAGCTTCCCAAAGGCATCAAAACAAAACACGACGACTACTGTATGTGCAAGATTTCAGCAAGTTTTTCAGATGGATTTTAAAAATCTAATATAATAGAAAGTTCATTTTTGTTGATTTTTCAATAAGGTCAAGCACTTGTGATCAAATTGTGCAGTCATTGTGTATCACAGGTTGGCAATTGTAAGTGAATTGAGTTGATTTGATCGTTGAGAAACAGTGCAGAAGTATCTGAAAGCATGTTAGTCAGACATAACAGGAGATTCAGAGGTGTAGCTTCAACCTCTGAGCTCCTGAGTTCAGAACAAGCCACTGTTTCTTCTGACAATTAACACTTGTGCATGTATTCATACAGGCAGGCATTCTGCCCCTGTTAATGTATAATTTATGGATGCTTGTGCAGAACAAGCCCCATTTTCTTCTAAGGTTAACATGTGTGTGTATTTTACGGGTGCAGGCATCTGCCTCCATTGAGGCATTATTTTTGGACACTGTGTGTGTTTAAACACCATCTTCCCAAGATAAGGGACAATTTTTGGAAGCTTTCTAATAAGAAAAAACATAACACATACAGTACAGACCAAAAGTTTGGCACACCTTCTCTTTCAAAGAGTTTTCTTTATTTTCATGACTATGAAAATTGTAGATTCACACTGAAGGCATCAAAACTATGAATTAACACGTGGAATTATATACATAACAAACAAGTGTGAAACAACTGAAAATATGTCATATTCTAGGTTCTTCAAAGTAGCCACCTTTTGCTTTGATTACTGCTTTGCACACTCTTGGCATTCTCTTGATGAGCTTCAAGAGGTAGTCCCCTGAAATGGTTTTCACTTCACAGGTGTGCCCTGTCAGGTTTAATAAGTGGGATTTCTTGCCTTATAAATGGGGTTGGAACCATCAGTTGCGTTGAGGAGAAGTCAGGTGGATACACAGCTGATAGTCCTACTGAATAGACTGTTAGAATTTGTACTATGGCAAGAAAAAAGCAGCTAAGTAAAGAAAAACGAGTGGCCATCATTACTTTAAGAAATGAAGGTCTGTCAGTCAGCCGAAAAATTGGGAAAACTTTGAAAGTAAGGGCTATTTGACCATGAAGGAGAGTGATGGGGTGCTGCGCCAGATGACCTGGCCTCCACAGTCACCAGACCTGAACCCAATCGAGATGGTTTGGGGTGAGCTGGACCGCAGAGGGAAGGCAAAAGGGCCAACAAGTGCTAAGCATCTCTGGGAACTCCTTCAAGACTGTTGGAAGACCATTTCAGGGGACTACCTCTTGAAGCTCATCAAGAGAATGCCAAGAGTGTGAAAAGCAGTAATCAAAGCAAAAGGTGGCTACTTTGAAGAACCTAGAATATGACATATTTTCAGTTGTTTCACACTTGTTTCTTATGTATATAATTCCACATGTGTTAATTCATAGTTTTGATGCCTTCATAGTCATGAAAATAAAGAAAACTCTTTGAATGAGAAGGTGTGTCCAAACTTTTGGTCTGTACTGTATGATGGAGCAGTGTGTTTTTAAACACGCTGTTTGTTAACACCATCAACATTGCGTTTATCCATAACTATGTATGCCATTGTCACTCTGACATTATTTGCTATTGCTGTCATTGTATTCAAGAGCTTAAAAGTGTTGAGAGGGAAGAAAAAGAGCAAAAATGCACAAAAAAATTATTAAAAAGAAATAACATATTTTCATGAAAAAAAATCTGAATCCTAGGAGATGTCAGAGTGTACTTACATATACCAATTCTCAGGCCAATTGGAACTTATTCGATTTGTGTAGGATCAAAGGTTTAAATCAAATATATTTTTTCCCAAATAGGAAATAAAATGTATTTTAGGAAATTTGCTCATCTCTACACCAAGGGCACCCCAACTACTATTAGGCAGGAGCCAAAACATAAGGGTGTACCCTGAGGGAAGAAAAGGTGCGCCCTCCTGTCACTGCCAGCCCTAGGAGCATCGGTGTTAGGACTGCCACTGTGATTTATGTGAATAACTGTTGCGGACAGAGCCACTGCCCCTCCTATTCTCCTCTCTGCTCCTCCTGGACTTGCAGCAGAAGCAGATATTTTTTTGCTGTGGCATTCCATATTAAAGGGCTTCTCTGTAATATGTATATAAAGTTTATTATAATAATCACAGGTCATGCTTAAAGGGGTATTCTAGCTGTATCTAACAATAGGGCATAACTGTAAGATAAGTGAGACTGACCCTGGTAAATTGAGCAGCCCACTTTTGCCTCATTCATCTCTATGGGACTGCCAGAGATAGCTGAGTACAAGCGCTGTGGATAGGGGATAACTGAAATACTGTTTTAAAGGATAACTGTCACATTTAGACCCTAAATTTCAATTTTCATATATGTAGTTACTAATAACATGATATTCCAGAATCAGTTACTATTAGAATGACTTACCCCATATTTAATAAGATTCAGCCCTTAGCAACCAGTCTGCATAAAACTGCAATTTCACTATTCAGTTAAGATGGCCGCCACTGCCCTCACCCTGAGGCTAATCCCGCCTGCCCTCACTAGCCAGTAACAATAGCCCCCCAAAAGTGTCAGTAACCAGAGCCCTCCCCCCTAAAGCGTTAATCTCCTGCAGCACAAAGGGGTCCTCTTACCACATGTTGCTTTCATTTATACACTGAGCAGACGGCAGATCTCCCTTCCCTGGTCTGCGCTGCTTCCACTCTGCATTCTCCAGCTCTGCTGAGTGAGGGAGCGTCTGCCAAGCGCAGGGACAGGGAGAAGTGCACACAGCCCAGGCACTGTTATCAGCTGCTGGGGATGACCTGGCTTTAATCATTTACTTACAGTCCCTGGCTGTCAGTAATGTGACCCTGCACGCAGCCTGCTTCTGCGTGCTCCGTCCTTCAACAGATAGACGGACCATGCCTAGCAACCCTATTTTAAGCACAGGTAAAAGTAGGCAGTACAGGGAACAAAACTGTGGAATTAAGGGGTAATTGAATACACAGTGAAAAGTCGAAATAGGGCCACCAAGGTGATATTAATCACCACAATCCAATACTCCAAAAAAAAAAAAAAAACGACAGTTATCCTTTAACCCCTTAAGGACCTAGGACGTACCGGTACGCCCTATTTCCCGAGTCCTTAAGGACCTAGGACGTACCGGTACGCCCTATTTCCCGAGTCCTTAAGGACCGAGGACGTACCGGTACGTCCTGACTTAAAATCTGTATTCCGGCGCCCCAGGGGTTAATTGGAACGGGATTTCGGCTGAAATCATTCAGCCGGCATCCCGTAACAATGCAGGGGGGGGTCATTTGACCCCCCCGTATCGGCGATCGCAGCAAACCGCAGGTCAATTCAGACCTGCGGTTTGCTGCGCTTTTTGCAGTTTCTGATCGCCGCGGTCCCTGACCGCGGGGATCAGAAACTTTAGAGTGGCTAAAATCATTATTTTTCACCCCCCCCTGCACCCCTGCACGATTTTATGCCGGAGGGTGGTGCGGGGGGGGTGTCGCAGGCGGTGGGGGCGTTGCGGGAGGCGGGCGGTGCGGCAGGCGGGATCGCGATCCCCCGCCCGCCTCCCCATGAACGATCGTTGGCTTCTAGTGGGTATACCAGGGTGCCAGCACATTGCTGGCACCCTGGTATAAACGGCTGACATCTGTGCAGATGTCAGCCGTTTAACCCTTTCCATACCGCGGTCCGTACGGACCGCTGTATGGAAAAAGTTAACTGTCGTCGGTCAGGGAGCTCCCTCCCTCTCCATCGGGGGGCTGCTGTGGCTTTGCAGCCCCCCGATGGAGAGGGAGAGGGCCCCCAGAGAGCCCCCCTCAGCCCCGTGCTTACCCTTCCCCGTCTGCGAAGTTCTGAGCAGACGGGGAGGGTTCCCATGGCAACAGGACGCCTGCTCAGGCGTCCTGCTGTCCATGGTGCTGAACAGATCTATGCTGAAAGCATAGATCTGTTCAGTGTAAGTAAAATACAGTACAGAACAATATATATTGTTCTGTACTGTATTATACAGACACCAGACCCACTGGATCTTCAAGAACCAAGTGGGTCTGGGTCACAAAAATGTAAAAAAAAGTGAAAAAAGTTAAGATAAAAAAAAAAACATTTATCACTGAATAAAAATTAAAAAAATAAAATAAACTACACATATTAGGTATCGCCGCGTCCGTAACGACCTGATCTATAAAATGGTCATGTTACTTTCCCCGCACGGTGAACGCCATAAAAATAAAAAAATAAAAACTATGAGAAAATTGAAATTTTGCCCACCTTACTTCCCAAAAAAAGTAATTAAAGTGATCAAAAAAGTCGCATGTACGCCAAAATAGTACCAATCAAACCGTCATCTCATCCCGCAAAAAATGAGACCCTACTCAAGATAATCGCCCAAAAGCTGAAAAAACTATGGCTCTTAGACTATGGAGACACTAAAACATGATTTTTTTTTTTTCAAAAATGAACTCATTCTGTAAAACTTACATAAATAAAAAAAAAGTATACATATTAGGTATCGCCGCGTCCGTATCGACCGGCTCTATAAAAATATCACATGACCTAACCCCTCAGATGACCACCGTAAAAAAATAAAAATAAAAACAGTGTAAAAAAAGCCATTTTTTGCCATCTTACGTCACAAAAAGTGTAATAGCAAGCGATCAAAAAATCATATGCACCCCAAAATAGTGCCAATCAAACCGTCATCTCATCCCGCAAAAAATGAGACCCTACTCAAGATAATCGCCCAAAAACTGAAAAAACTATGGCTCTTAGAATATGGAGACACTAAAACATTTTTTTGGTTTTAAAAATGAAGTTATTGTATAAAACTTACATAAATAAAAAAAAATGTATACATATTAGGTATCGCCGCGTCCGCGACAACCTGCTCTATAAAAATACCACATAATCTAACCTGTCAGATGAATGTTGTAAATAACAAAAAAAAAAACGTGCCAAAAAAGCTATTTCTTGTTACCTTGCTGCACAAAAAGTGTAATATAGAGCAACCAAAAATCATATGTACCCTAAACTAGTACCAACAAAACTGCCACCCTATCCCGTAGTTTCTAAAATGGGGTCACTTTTTTGGAGTTTCTACTCTAGGGGTGCATCAGGGGGGCTTCAAATGGGACATGGTGTCAAAAAAAACAGTCCAGTAAAACCTGCCTTCCAAAAACCGTATGGAATTCCTTTCCTTCTGCGCCCTGCCGTGTGCCCATACAGCGGTTTACGACCACATATGGGGTGTTTCTGTAAACTACAGAATTAGGGCCATAAATATTGAGTTTTGTTTGGCTGTTAACCCTTGCTTTGTAACTGGAAAAAAAATATTAAAATGGAAAATCTGCCAAAAATGTGAAATTTTGAAATTGTGTCTCTATTTTCCATTAAATCTTGTGCAACACCTAAAGGGTTAACAAAGTTTGTAAAATCAGTTTTGAATAGCTTGAGGGGTGTAGTTTCTTAGATGGGGTCACTTTTATGGAGTTTCTACTCTAGGGGTGCATCAGGGGGGCTTCAAATGGGACATGGTGTCAAAAAACCAGTCCAGCAAAATCTGGCTTCCAAAAACCAAACCGCGCACCTTTCACTCTACGCCCTACTGTGTGCCCGTACAGTAGTTTACGGCCACATATGGGGTGTTTCTGTAAACGGCAGAGTCAGGGCAATAAAGATACAATCTTGTTTGGCTGTTAACCCTTGCTTTGTTAGTGGAAAAAATGGGTTAAAATTGAAAATTAGGCAAAAAAATGAAATTCTCAAATTTCATCCCCATTTGCCAATAACTCTTGTGCAACACCTAAAGGGTTAACGACGTATGTAAAATCAGTTTTGAATACCTTGAGGGGTGTAGTTTCTTAGATGGGGTCACTTTTAGGGAGTTTCTCCTCTTGGGGTGCATCAGGGGGCTTCAAATGGGACATGGTGTCAAAAAACCAGTCCATAAAAATCAGCCTTCCAAAAACCATATGGTGCACCTTTCACTCTACGCCCCGCTGTGTGGCCGTACAGTAGTTTACGGCCACATATGGGGTGTTTCTGTAAACGGCAGAGTCAGGGCAATAAAGATACAATCTTGTTTGGCTGTTAACCCTTGCTTTGTTAGTGGAAAAAATGGGTTAAAATTGAAAATTAGGCAAAAAAATGAAATTCTCAAATTTCATCCCCATTTGCCAATAACTCTTGTGCAACACCTAAAGGGTTAACGACGTATGTAAAATCAGTTTTGAATACCTTGAGGGGTGTAGTTTCTTAGATGGGGTCACTTTTAGGGAGTTTCTCCTCTTGGGGTGCATCAGGGGGCTTCAAATGGGACATGGTGTCAAAAAACCAGTCCATAAAAATCAGCCTTCCAAAAACCATATGGTGCACCTTTCACTCTACGCCCCGCTGTGTGGCCGTACAGTAGTTTACGGCCACATATTGGGTGTTTCTGTAAACGGCAGAGTCAGGGCAATAAAGATACAGTCTTGTTTGGCTGTTAACCCTTGGTTTGTTAGTGGAAAAAATGGGTTAAAATGAAAAATTTGACAAAAATATGAAATTCTCAAATTTCCTCCCCATTTGCCAATAACTCTTGTGCAACACCTAAAGGGTTAACAATGTATGCAAAATCAGTTTTGAATACCTTGAGGGGTGTAGTTTCTTAGATGGGGTCATTTTTGGGTGGTTTCTATTATGTAAGCCTCGCAAAGTGACTTCAGACCTGAACTGGTCGCTAAAAATTGAGTTTTTGTAAATTTCTGAAAAATTTCAAGATTTGCTTCTAAACTTCTAAGCCTTATAACATCCCCAAAAAATAAAATATCATTCCCAAAACAATTCAAGCATGAAGTAGACATATGGGGAATGTAAAGTCATCACAATTTTTGGGGGTATTACTATGTATTACAGAGGTAGAGAAACTGAAAATTTGAAATTTGCTAATTTTTCAAAATTTACGGTAAAAATTGTATTTTTTTATGCAAAAAAATTAACTTTTTTGACCCAATTTTAGCAGTGTCATGAAGTACAATATGTGACGAAAAAACAATCTCAGAACGGCCTGGGTAAGTCAAAGCGTTTTAAAGTTATGAGCACTTAAAGTGACACTGGTCAGATTTGCAAAAAATGGCCTGGTCCTTAAGGTGAAAATGAGCCTGGTCCTTAAGGTGAAAATGAGCCCGGTCCTTAAGGGGTTAAGTCTGTAAAATATCTTGTGTCATGGTTCGATTGAGACCTGAGAAGCTGAGAACTATTTTAGGCCAAAATAAAACTACACATAATGCCTTCCAAACTAGAGTTGTGGTAATGGGCCCTTCAAAAGAAGACTAATGTTCCTGAATTTATAAATCCTCTTTACGCTCGGTTCCCTCATTGTACGGTACAGTAAGGATAAACCAATGAGAGTTCATCAGTATACAATACTGGACTGGAAACAAGTGATCAATGGTAAGGAGCTGGGATGACATGGTCTTACGGTGTCTTCATGTATGGATAGTCTGTCTTCCCCATGATCTGCTCCATGTGAAGTGCTATTGACCACAGCTCAGGTAACATAGAAAGAAGATCAATCAGTGAAAGTATTGATTTGTTGACTATGTGACATGTTCAGAAAGTAGAAGTGGTGCCTAGCCTGTAGTCCACAATAAGAATAGTTCCCATTGATTGCAGTGTATTGAGCAGTGAGAATATTCAATGTCTCAGTAACTAGCTTTTGTGCTGATTCTAAGAACCAAGTATATTTTGGTCTTAATTTACCAAATTACTTAAACAGAATTGACCAACCTTAACTAATAAAGTCTCAGAGGTTGTAATATCTAAAGCATATAAGTATTTTCAGGTACGTATGCAAGGTGTGTAGTAACTATATACTGATCCCTTTCTTTATTTAACCATAGCTCACTGTTATAGTGGTGGGTGTGGAACCAATAGATCTGACTTTAGGCCAATCCTAAGGGCATTATCCTGGCAGTCCCTTGGTATTCACCCTTTAACTCCTATACAGAGATCTTAAATGGTTTTGCAGCAGAACTGCCAGGCCACTACTTACTGGAGTAATCTTTGTGTGATTGACAGCTGACCACGGGATCAAAGGCACGGGTGTGGAGCACTGAGGGTTCAGGCAAAATCGAAGTCAGGGACACGGCGAGGTCAGGGCAGACAGCTTAGGGTCAATATCGAGATCAAGCACAAGTCAGGTCAGGTAGCAGAGAGTCAAAATACAGAAATCAGACAGTGGCCAGTATATGGGCACCTTCACAGAATCTAGCAAGCTTGTAAACCTATTGCTCAGGCACCTTCCCACAGGGGAAGGTGCCTTAAGTACCCAAAGCTGCCTAGTCTGGAGAAATTTAGGATGCACACTTCCCATTTAGTCCACACGCCCTACGGGCAGACTGGAGAGACCTAGCCAACAAGCAGAGGCTGTAGATTGCAGGGACAACAGAAAACCCCAATGTACAACCCCAAGGAAGCTGTGGACGGTCGGTGGGTCCATGCCACCAGAGAACACAGCAGAGGGTAGTGTACTGGCACCCATGCCTTTACAGGAAAGTGATGGATATTTAAACATACTAAATCAGCAGTAACAGGTTGAGTGCTGCGAATTCTGAATTTTGCAGAAACATAGGAGCTTTGTGCCAAGGGTCATTCAACAAGGGTGGATTGACACTGAATGCGAGGTGACACTCATACTGACATACAGTATATGCAGTGCAAGATCAGGGTGTGTTGTGGGCATTTGTTTTTTAGGAGACAAATGGTTTTGACAGTGTCCATTTACAGTGCTATAAAGTTTCCAAATAATATCGCTATATAATAAAGATAAAATAGTGCCATATTGTGCACAAAAACAGTATAATTAAGATGAGTAGAGATGCCAGCTATTATTCTAGCATTGCTTTATTTATATTACTAAATCATAATCTTACAGTTTCATCACAGCAGCCATTCTGCCTCACTGCATCTATTATATCTAATGAATGACTGGGTATTTTTATGGATTGTGAAATATAGCACCATATGTAGAAATATGGAGATTGGAACGTGAACTGTTTTGAAGGTTCAGAATATATGTGATTGTTCAGCCGACAGCTTTTGAATGTGTATGGACAGCTTTAAAAGTACAGCTCCGCAGTGCTGTGAATGGGGTTGAGTGCGATACCAAGCACAGCACTGTACAATGTACAGTGTTGTGCTTGGTGAAATACGAGAAGACCGTGGCGCTAACAAGAGTGCCACTGCCTTCTCAAAGCAGCTGGTCAGCTTGGGTCCCTGTTGTCGGAACTCCACTGATCAGAGGATAGGTCATCAGTAAAAAAAATGTCAGAAGACCCTTTTAAAGACCTGTGATGATGTCTTCATAGGTCGTGTACATCTAGTAAAGGAACAGCACAGAGAATGGTGTAGTTCCCAGGTTAGAAAGGTATATCTGCCAGGACCTGTGGTGACATCATCACAGGTCCTTCAACATTCTCTGCTTTATTAAAGCTTCATTTATGGTACTGAACTGAGTTACCAGCGATAAAATATGTAGTTTTCCAATCAGTTCACACTGGCAGTCAGACCGTGTTTACACAAGTGTAAACATTTTGCTAATTTTTGCACCAACTTTACTAAAATTCCGACCTGACCACAGGTCTGATACACAACAATAACCGCATCATAGATCCCATAGGTTATGCTTTTGTGAAACCAGACTTGTGCAGCACACGAGGCATAAATCACCCTGCACGAATTGTACGATTACAAGAAGAAGATGGCTGGAGTATCTCCAGTCTGTTCATTCATCCCACTACTGTACACTAATGTCCAGCTATATCTCATAATGGTTACAGTAACTGTCTCGCAATCTATCAAAGTAATTCTATAGCGATATCCACAAGATAACAGAAAACTACTGAAACAGCCAGAAAGTAATTCCAAGTCATGTTGTATTGAACCTCAGCTTCCATTATCTTAACAAGAAAATGACTTGGCAATTGATTAATGGGCGAGGCACGAGGCATAGAGACCTTCAAAGACTTCAGATCTTCACATCTCACTGCAATGGTAACAACACGGGCTCCCATTCAGTGACTTTTGCATTTATTTCGTATTAATCTATTTAAGGATAAAGCAAAAGCTGACAAAAGTGACCGGTGAGGAAGCATAATGTGATCAGAGCATACAGGGTCTCCAGAAAACCATCCATCTTTTGACTACAGTGGACATTTCATAGGGCAGCAGATAATGCTTGAAGCCTATAATTATGATCATCGCCACTTTGCCTTACTACAAAATGTATGTATTCATTCTGAATCAATATGTAATTTATACTTGATTCATATTGGGCCTTAATTAATCATTGACTGTCTTGTTAGAACTTGGCACCTGAGTTTCAGATGTGACCAAGAAGATACATGCTTGAAGTTATTGAAGAGGCCCATCAGCTCAAATGACATGTTCGAAAAATAACAGGGCAGGAGCACCTTTCATTACAACTCTGTATACCTTTCCTCTCTTATTCTTCCTGGAAATGTTATTAATAACAACAACTGGACAACTGGGTGTTACCATTTCCCTTGTCAATGGGGCATGACCCAACATACTCCAACTCTGCCAGCACTGATTGGACAGTGTCATTCTTTGTAGGGACATGCACAGGGGCAAATTGGGCAGTGACTTTACAAAGAAAGTCCGAATGATGGGCTAGTGCCCCTAAAAAATTATTCAGTAGCTTAGAATCCCGGACCTGCATATTCCCTAATATCTCTGCAGAGTCTTTAGTTACATAGAAGTTGTATAGCTGGTAGAAAGGAGAGCTGATTGTCAGATGCCCACCTACCATGTTGTTTTCTTGGACTCCTCAAGCACTAGGGTCCAGGTGAGACAGCACTCCTGACAGCTAGGCCCTTGTCTTGGACAGATAGGAATTCTGCCGTATTATGCTGTACAGCCTCTCTGGGGGGTGTATTTCCACTGTAACTGGGGATACTATGTCAGTCCCAGTTACAGGAGAAATCAATTGTTAAAAAAAAATGAAGTTATATGCTCCCCAGAGGTCTTGTATGTCCTTATGGGGATCACAATATGTAAAATTAAAAAAAAGTAAAAAAGTATTTTAAAAAAAAAGTTTCACATTTTAAAAAATAATAATTCCACCCAAATTCGTTATTTAAAAAATGTTAAAAATAGAAAAAATAAAAATAGACATATTTGGTATCACCACATTCGCAACAACCAGCTCTATAATAATACCATACAATCTACCCCATCAGGTCAACACCATAAAAAAAAAATAAACATTACGCCAAAACTGATTTTTTATTTAGCTTACCTTCCAAAAAAATAATGTTAATCAGTCGTATGTACCCCAAATTTTTTTTTAAATTGCTTCTAAAATTCTAAACCTTCTAACGTCCTAAAAGAATAAAATTTCATTACCAAAATGATACCAACATAAAGTAGACATATGGGGAATGTTAATTAATGAATATTTAATGAGGCATCACTATCTGTCTTAAAAGCAGAGAGATTCAAATTTAGAAATATTCATTACATTTTTGTTAATTTTTGTATTTTTTTATAAATAAAGATAAAACATATTGACTCAAATTTAACATTAACATAAAGTACAATGTGTCACGAGAAAACAATCTCTGAATGGCTTGGATAAGTAAAAGTGTTCCAAAGTTATTACCACATAAAGTGACACATGTCAGATTTGCAAAATTAGGTCTCGTCAGGAAGGGGGTAAATAGCCTGGCCTGGAAGTGGTTAATAAAGGCGAATAGAATATTTTTTTTGCCCAAAATGAGTAAAATGTACTGTATTTTTCTCTTTATTAGGTGCACTGGGGGGAGAATGGCTGTGCATCTTAGAAAGCGAATACTAGCGAGCGCTTCCATTATGGGAACTCTGATTGGGGGTCTGACAATGAGGGCTGATCTGAGGTCTAATGGGGGGGGTCTGACAATGAGGGCTGATTTGAGGTCTGATAGGAGTCTGAAATAAAGGGCTTATCTGAAGTCTGATGGGGGTCTCACATTGAGGGCTGATCTGAGGTCTGATGGGGGTCTTACATTGAGTGCTGATATGAGGTCTTATGGGGATCTGAAATAAAAGGCTGATATAAGGTCTGATGGGGTCTGACATTGAGGGCTGATGAGGTTCTGATATGGTAATTACAAAAGAAAAAAAAGAAATATATACAGTCAGGTCCATAAATATTGGGACATCGACACAATTCTAATATTTTTGGCTCTATACACCACCACAATGGATTTGGAAATAAATTAACAAGATGTGCTTTAACTGCAGACTGTCAGCTTTAATTTGAGGGTATTTACATCCAAATCAGGTGAACGGTGTAGGAATTAAAACAGTTTGCATATGTGCCTCCCACTTGTTAAGGGACTAAAAGTAATGGGACAGAATAATAATCATAAATCAAACTTTCACTTTTTAATACTTTAAGCCTGAAGTCTGGAATGCATAGACATCACCAGACACTGGGTTTCATCCCTGGTGATGCTCTGCCAGGCCTCTACTGCAACTGTTTTCAGTTCCTGTTTGTTCTTGGGGCATTTTCCCTTCAGTTTTGTCTTCAGCAAATGAAATGCACGCTCAATCGGATTCAGGTCAGGTGATTGACTTGGCCATTGCATAACATTCCACTTCTTTCCCTTGGTTGCTTTTGCAGTATGCTTTAGGTCACTGTACATCTGCACTGTGAAGCGCTGTCCAATGAGTTCTGAAGCATTTGGCTGAATATGAGCAGTAACACTTCAGAATTTATCCTGCTGCTTTTTTCAGCAGTGACATCATCAATAAATACAATAGAACCAGTTCCATTGGCAGCCATACATGCCCACGCCATGACACTACCACCACCATGCTTCACTGATGAGGTGGTATGCTTAGGATCATGAGCAGTTTCTTTCCTTCTCCATACTCTTCTCTTCCCATCACTCTGGTACAAGTTGATCTTCGTCTCATCTGTCCATATGATGTTGTTCCAGAACTGTGAAGGCTTTTTCAGATGTTGTTTGGCAAACTCTAATCTGGCCTTCCTGTTTTTGAGGCTCACCAATTGTTTATATCTTGTGGTGAACCCTCTGTATTTACTCTGGTGAAGTCTTCTCTTGATTGTTGACTTTGACACACATACACCTACTTCCTGGAGAGTGTTCTTGATCTGGCCAACTGTTGTAAAGGGTGTTTTCTTAACCAGGGAAAGAATTCTTCGGTCATCCACCACAGTTGTTTTCCGTGGTCTTCCGGGTCTTTTGGTGTTGCTGAGCTCACTGGTGCGTTGCTTCTTTTTAAGAATGTTCCAAACTGTTGTTTTGGCCACGCCTAATGTTTTTGCTATCTCTCTGATGGATACTACTTTGTTTTTTCAGCCTAATGATGGCTTGCTTCACTGATAGTGACAGCTCTTTGGCTCTCATATTGAGAGTTGACAGCAACAGATTCCAAACGCAAATAGCACACTTGAAATGAACTCTGGATCTTTTATCTGCTCATTGTAATTGGGATAATGAGGGAATAACACACACCTGGCCATGGAACAGCTGAGAAGCCAATTGTCCCATTACTTTTGGTTCCTTAACAAGTGGGAGGCACATATGCAAACTGTTGTAATTCCTACACCGTTCACCTGGTTTGTATGTAAATACCCTCAAATTGAAGCTGACAGTCTGCAGTTAAAACACATCTTGTTTGCTTCATTTCAAATCCATTGTGGTGGTGTATAGAGCCAAAAATTTAACAATTTTGTTGATGTCCCTATATTTATGGACCTGACTGTATATATATATATATATATATATATATATATATATAAAGCAAAGTCCAAAATGTGTGAACAGCACAGCAGAAAATGCAGTAATCGGGTGCCAGCGGCTTATGGAGCCATCCTTACTCCAAAAATATAAATACCAAAATGTCCATGGCACTTCCTTAGGTAAAAAAGTGTAATTTATTCACCAGATTTTACTAATAGGGATAATCAATTATTCCGGCGACTTGTTTGCCCAGAGATCGCCAGAGCGGCCTTGATATGAGGGGATCATGTGACCAAGCGTGGCGATCTGGATTTGGGTTAGTCACATGATCGTGATGTTTCGCTGCATGTGACTGCTCAGACATGGGAACGGAACTTGATGCATCATGTGAGCGTTCCAGTGATGCGTTCATTTGAGCAGGTGTGACAACGCATAATGTACTTGCGCAGTGAAACATACACCACGTCAGCACCTCATGTGAGCGAGCGATCACGACCAGGTTATTATTGTTGCTCAATTATATTTTTAATTACTATTTTATTCAGCACCTGGGTATGCACTTATGAAATTAGGTTCACTAATTTATGTATTTGGAGTTTATATGGAATATATGCACTTGTATATTTATTCAAATTCACAATCATGTATCTGCACTAATTTATATTGTATTTCAGGGATAATCATGATTTTTTTAGATTTTTTTATACACTATATATAGTTTTTTTGTATAATTATGTTGATAATTGATTGATATTGATCACCCTATTTATATGCTTGGAGCACCCAATGTTTGTATCACTGCTTGAGAAAGGTTCCAGTGTGTGGACCGAAATGTTGCAACTGGTGAATAAATTACAAAAAATATATAAAATATATAAACTTAATCTCTATTTTCAGAAATATTTCTGCTGGGATTCAAACTCCCAAGATTGCACGTTAGAGACAAGGACATTAACCACTACACTATACAGCTACATGCTGACCTGCACAGAAATATAAAATAAGTCTTCTGCTGAATAGGAATACTCACTAAATCAGAAACTACTATGAGGTTTTTCAGACATAGTTTAGCATTCAGCTTTATAGCTGATTGGATAAGGTCCTTGCCTCTAATGTACAAGCTTGGGAGTTTAAATCCTGGCAGAACCTTTTCAGAAAATTAGATTTAAATACACTGGGGTGTCCCCAAGCACTGACTCCATATATGGACATATCTACAGTATATATGGAGTCAGCGCAGGGACTCCTAAGCCGAACTAGAGTCCCGACACCCCCCCTCTTCAGAGCAGGAGTGCCTGTGGTTCTCCTATTGACATCCATTCTGGTCGGGTGCTCAGTAGAACACCCGAGCATCGTGAAGTGTTCTACACGAGCACCAGTGCTCGCTCAACACTATTGAATACAATTCTTTCAGGTTTTCTAAAAATAAGCCTTGCGTGTGGGTCTCTGTAGATTTTAGTTAATGTTCCAGCCAAACACCTTCAGAAAAAAACAGCCAGCGGGTTATCGGAGAGAGCTGTGCGTCTTTGTCTTCCCTGCCTCCTCTTATTGAGTTGTCATGATATCTTGACAAGCTCCTATTATTCTCTTCTCTGTGGGGACATGGAAAGTCTAATAGAGGCAGTGAATTGTGTTTGGAAATCTGAAGGCTGGTTATTCATGTGTTATGGAGAGCAGAAAACGTGCCTGGGATCTGCAGGGAGAGATTGGGCTTTAATGTGAAAGAGACAACTCTCTGTAACGTGACATGCCTGGCAGTGCTCCGTACACCTTGAGGTGCCCAACTCTTGACAGCAGAGTGCTCTCCATGCATCTACTTATTCACTTCAGATACAGACTGGAAAGCTTCCTTCAGTCTAAATCCATGGAGGGAAAAGATATTGGGGCGAGATTTCCTAAGATTGACATTTCCGATGTTGCCTCTTTATAAAATTGGTGTATCTACTGACAATCTAGTGTAAATTATAGTAAATTCAGCGAGCCGTCCTACCCATTGGGGCGATTTATGAAACAATTTAATAGAAAAAGTGTGGGGGAGATTTATTAAACAGCTTTCATTTTATATTCTGTGCTTGGATGAAATGAAAGCCGCCATCTAATTGGTTGCTATGGACAACAAGAACAGTTCTTCTTTTAGGCCTCATTCATACGACTGTGCCGCCATCCAGTGTTGCAGAGTGGACCTGAAGCCTATGGAAACACATGGAAGCCCTTCCGCTGTGTGGAGTTCACACGACCAATGCCTTTGTTTGGCAGACCTGCGGTTTGTGGACCACAACACCGGCATGGCGGCACTATGCTGTGTGAACGGGGCCTTGGACGGATTTATAAAATGGCCTCATAGAGTATACAATAATATAAAGTATAGGGCAATAGAGTGCAACTGAAGGGTGCCTCAGGGGCGTGTAATGGTTCTGAAGATCCCTAGGTTGTGCAGTGACGGGAAGGGAAAGGAGCACCGGTTCTTCCCTTCAGGCAAATTCTGGTTCTTGGGATCCTCTCTGCCCTTGGTATTGATGGTTTCATGGTGCAAGGCAGGGTCCATGTTGTCGTTAAATTAGTACCTCGTCATGAAAATGTAGTGCAGAAAGCAACGAGGAGCCAGTTTGTGCAGCAGAATGGTTTCTTTACTGGAGAACTCAAATGCAAACAGGTCAGGACAGGTCTTACTTTCATTGAACCGGCTGGTGTTATATTGAAATGCAGTATCCTCAGATATTACAGGCGATAGAAGAGAATAATTACCGCAGCACTCTCTGTCTTCAGTCATATATGGTTTATTCACCAACCGTGCGATGTTTCGACTTCACAGAGTCTTTTTCAAGCATATGACTGAAGACAGAGAGTGCTGCGGTAATTATTCTCTTCTATGGATTGCTGGGGACCCGTCCGGCTTGGACCTGACACCGCTGGCACCGCCACCATTGGGACAGATTTTTTGAATACATCCAGTGAGTAGTGCTGTTTTCTTCTCTAAATAAACTCCAGATATTACAGGTCTCACAGCTGCACAGGTAATTATAGGCTTTAAAGGGGTTCTCCGGAAATTAAGAAAATGAAAATACTTAAATATTACTTTATTATAAATATATTCCCAAATACCTTTCATTAGTTAGAATGTCTTGTTTTGCCTAGGGAGCAATCATCAGGGGAAACAAGATGGCTGCCGTCCTATTAGTACACACAAAACCTATCCTAATCACACAGGAGGACAAGTTACTTCACAACACTGAGCTAAAGAGCTGCCTCATCCTCGTCTCTGCTCTGCTTGTCAGGGATTATGATCCTGAATACAGATGATAAGATCTCCAGCTGAATCTCTGTAGGAATGGAGCTCATGAGGAGACATGAAGTTCAGAGAGGACGGACAGGACAGGCTGTGGTAATGGAGACTCCATACAAGAGCTGCTGCTCATTAACACATTCCCACCCTCCTCTCTGTACTTCATGTCCCCTCATGAAGTCCATTCCTACCAAGATTCAGCTGAAGATCTTATTAAAGTCTATTCAGGATGATAATCCCTGACAAGTAGAGCAGAGAGGAGGATGATGCAGCTCTTTAGCTCAGTGTTCAGAAGTAACTTGGCCTTGCTGTATGATTAGGACAAGTTCTGTGTGTACTAATAGGACTGTGGCCATTTTATTTCTCCTGATGATTGCTCCCTAGGTAAAATGAGCCATTATTACTAATGAAAGTTATTTGGGAATATTTTTACAATAAAGTAATATTTAAGTAATTTTATTTTCATAATTCACAGAGAACCCTTTTAAACAGCAGGCACCTGGGACTGATATCCTCAACTGGGGGTAGCATAGGGACATATGGGGTCATTTATCAAACATAAATCAATCATTCATAAGTCAGGCCATAATACTAACATATGTATCCTAAACCCTAGCCTCCATCCCACCCCACCCCCACTGGATTGGAGAGAAGGAGAAAAAAATATATATAAAAAAATGGTCACACGTTAATGTTTGGGGTATCTACATATAGGCAATACTGGAGATTTTTTGCATCTGTTCTTATAGTCAGTCTGCTGGATGTAGCCAACTTCTTGAAAGTTCTCTTGTGTTTTGGCTAGCAGAGGAGGCCATATTAAAGCTTCACTGAGCTTTCAACAAACTTTGTATTAATCAGTAGTACAGTGTATACCTGAGGAATATATTTCTGGCCATTATATCATTTATACTGCCATTTTTTAGAAGTTTTCCTCTGTGCTTGCTGAATAGTTGGTTTGCAGTTCTCTCAGACATGGTGGGTTGAGTCTAGCTGCCATCTTCTGCACACAGAAAACAGAAAGTGGAGCAGAATCTCCTTCTTAACCTTCTCTTACTCTCTCAGAAGCAGCCTTAGGATATTGGATGACATTACAGAGAAGTACTGGCCTGTATTTTTGTGAATGAAGCACTTGTGCTGAGCTATAACCTGTCTATGTAGCTGTGCAGGCTCTATTTGTCTGTGCCTGTCTGCTTAGTCGCCTCAGCTCCTGCTCACCCCTGCCCCTTCCCCTCTGCATAGACTTTTATTGACATGTGTAATATGATCCTTCTGCGGAGATTATCCTGGATGGGAAAAAGCAATTGGGTTTTTCGGGAATTTACTGTTGGACTATTGGATCAGATCGGTGGTCCGACACCCCTAACGATCAGCTGTATGAGGAGACAGCACATGAGCCATCTCCCTTCCCTCTCCTGCTCGCCGCTTTTTTGCCATAGACATAGCAGCAGCAGGAAGAGAGACGGGAGACGGCACGTGCACACTGTGCATGCCATCTCCTCATACAGTTGATCAGCGGGGGTCTGACACCTGGCACCCCGCCGATCTGATATTGATGACCTATCCTGAGGAGCCCAGAGAACCCTTTTAATGGGGTGGGAGGGGGTAAAGGGCTTGTAAATAGCTGATAACAGGATAACTAGACATTTCTCACTGATTAAACACATTACGAAGTTTCTTGTGGTCGCTTTTAGTATTTATTTATGAAACTTGCGCAAAAAGTTAACTTCCTATATTCATAATGCAGTTTGATGCATATCACAAAACCCTGCAGGTTATAACAGTTGAGCACTAGTGGAATGGTTTGGCTCCACATCATTGTGGCCAAGGTATATTGTGGTTATTTAAATGTCAGAGTTCAGTTCTAAATATCTCTTAGAAACAAGTTGTACACTGTCCATAATATATATTCTACTAAGTGTTTCTGTTTTCTGCAATTATTGTGTACATCATTTATAAATGAATTTTACTGTCATTACATTTACTGTACACAATGTTTATTTTTTCTAAATTCATAAAATCCCAATGAATGATTTATTAGCCAAAATATGCCCAAGAATAGACGTATGGCGTCTTTAAATCTGCTTTGCTGTGAATTTTCAACTGTCATATAAAGCCAGAAAGTACATGGTTATAAACCAGAGGAGTCTGGCCCTTCAATTCTCTTCATCATATTACATTAACGAGGCAGACTCTCAGGCTCGTCGTGATTTACATAACATTCCTAATAAACCTGCTTCCAAGATGAAAAGAATCCATATACATTTTGTCTTGATGTATTGTACAGCTTGCAGGTTTAGACGTGAGATAAAATTATGATTGTAAACCATGAATTAAAGTCATTTCAACCTAAGGAACTGTATTTGCTTCCTCTGATGAATAGATGGGAATGTATATGGATTCCATTGGTTGATGCCATCACTTTATCTTATTTTGAAATGAACTGTTCACATTTAAAACTAGTGTTGAGCGAGCACCAAAGTGCTCGTGTAGAACACTTCACGATGCTTTGGTGTTCTACCGAGCACCTGAGCACAATGGAAGTCAATAGGAGAATCCCAGGCACCCCCTGCTCTGAAGAGGGGAGGGCGTCGGAACTCTAGTTCGGCTTAAAAGTCCCTGCTCTGACTCTATATATAGCTATATCCATATATGGAGTCAGTGCTTGGGGACACCCCAGTGTATTTAAATCTAATTTCAGTAATTTTTTTTTGTTTAAGATTCAAACTCCCAAGCTTGTAGATGATTAGAGGCAAGGACCTTATCCACTCAGCTATAAAGCTGATTGCTAAACTGTGTCAGAAAAACCTCATGGTAGTTTCTGATTTAGTGAGTATTCCTATTCAGCAGAAGACTTATTTTATATTTCTGTGCAGGTTAACATATAGCTGTATAGTCTAGTGGTTAATGTCCTTGCCGCTAATGTATAAGCTTGGGAGTTTGAATCCCGGCAGAAATAGAGATTTTTTATTTATATATATATATTTTTTTTTTTTCAGTAATTGTAAAAAATGTTTATATATGACCTATATATATTTAGATAAAATTCTACTTCTAATATATATGAATTCATATGTAAGAAACTACTACAGATGTTTTTAGCCATAATATATTATAATATATTATAATATATTATATATTCAAAACATATAATAATATATGTAAATTTATTACGGCTAAAAACTTATATACATTTTTCTGCCAGGATTTGAAATTCCAAGCTTGTACATTAGAGACAAGGACATTAACCACTACACTACAGCTACATGTTAACCTGCACAGAAATATAAAATATGTATTCTGCTGAATAGGAATACTCACTAAATCAGAAACTATTATGAGGTTTTTCTGATACAGTTTAGCATTCAGCTTTATTGCTGAGTGGATAAGGCCCTTGCCTCTAATGTACAATGTTGGGAGTTCAAATCCTGGCAGCATCTTTTCAAATATAGATAAATTACATTTAAATACATTGACTCGAGCTTAGTGATGCTGGAGCTGAACTGGTGTTCGGCCAAGCATGCTCGCACAACACTACAGTTGCATGAAAAAGTATGTGAACCCTTTGGAATGATATGGATTTCTGCACAAATTGGTCATAAAATGTGATCTGATCTTCATCTAAGTCACAACAATAGACAATCACAGTCTGCTTAAACTAATAACACACAAAGAATTAAATGTTACCATGTTTTTATTGAACACACCATGTAAACATTCACAGTACAGGTGGAAAAAGTATATGAACCCTTGGATTTAATAACTGGTTGAACCTCCTTTGGCAGCAATAACTTCAACCAAATGTTTCCTGTAGTTGCAGATCAGACGTGCACAACGGTCAGGAGTAATTCTTGACCATTCCTTTTTACGAACTGTTTCAGTTCAGCAATATTCTTGGGATGTCTGGTGTGAATCGCTTTCTTGAGGTCATGCCACAGCATCTCAATGGGGTTGAGGTCAGGACTCTAACTGGGCCACTCCAGAAGGCGTATTTTCTTCTGTTTAAGCCATTCTGTTGTTGATTTACTTCTATGATTTGGGTCGTTGTCCTGTTGCAACACCCATCTTCTGTTGAGCTTCAGCTGGTGGACAGATGGCCTTAAGTTCTCCTGCAAAATGTCTTGATAAACTTGGGAATTCATTTTTCCTTCGATGATAGCAATCCGTCCAGGCCGTGACGCAGAAAAGCAGCCCTAAACCATGATGCCCCACCACCATACTTCACAGTTGGGATGAGGTTTTGATGTTGGTGTGCCTCTTTTTCTCCACACATAGTGTTGTGTGTTTCTTCCAAACAACTCAACTTTGGTTTCATCTGTCCACAGAATATTTTGCCAGTACTGCTGTGGAACATCCAGGTGCTCTTGTGCAAACTGTAAACGTGCAGCAATGTTTTTTTGGACAGCAGTGGCTTCCTCTGTGGTATCCTCCCATGAAATCCATTCTTGTTTAGTGTTTTACGTATTGTAGATTTGCTAACAGGGATGTTAGCATATGCCAGATACTTTTGTAAGTCTTTAGATGACACTCTAGGATTCTTCTTCACCTCATTGAGCAGTCTGCGCTGTGCTCTTGCAGTCATCTTTACAGGATGGCCACTCCTAGGGAGGGTAGCAGCAGTGCTGAACTTTCTCCATTTATAGACAATTTGTCTTACCGTGGACTAATGAACAGCAAGGCTTTTGGAGATACTTTTATAACCCTTTCCAGCTTTATGCAAGTCAACAATTCTTAATCGTAGGTGAGAGCTCTTTTGTGCAAGGCATCATTCACATCACGCAATGCTTCTTGTGAAAAGCAAACCCAGAACTGTTGTGTGTTTTTTATAGGGCAGGGCAGCTGTAATCAACACCTCCAATCTCATCTCATTGATTGGACTACAGTTGGCTGACACCTCACTCCAATTAGCTCTTGGAGATGTCATTAGTCTAGGGGTTCACATACTTTTTCCACCTGCACTGTGAATGTTTACATGGTGTGTTCAATAAAAACATGGTAACATTTAATTTTTTGTGTGTTATTAGTTTAAGCAGACTGTGATTGTCTATTGTTGGGACTTAGATGAAGATCAGATCACATTTTATGACCGATTTGTGCAGAAATCCATATCATTCCAAGGGGTTCACATACTTTTTCTACACGACGACATGTGTTTCGCGCACAACTACACTGCAACACATGTCGCGCGACAATTTTTATAATGATTGTCTATGGTGTCGCAATGACAGTCGCAGAAAAATACATCTTAAATGGATTTTTTGCGACTGTCGCATCGCAGACGCAGCATGTCGCAGTGCCACACCATCATTATAAAAACTGTCACGCGACATTGGTGTGACAAAATGTCGCGCGACAAATGTCGTCGTCCTAGACTAAAGCCGCTTTCAATTAGGGAGGCTCTTAACTCAAACTCAGGATTCCTATCTGATCATGAGCTTTTATTACAGTAAAAACAGAGAGAAAGAAGTATTACCTGGCATGTGTTTAGATCAATGGACACTAGAAATGAGCGTATTGCTCAAAATTAGATTTGGGTTCAATTCGGCTGAATTGGTCGACTGATTTAATTCTGTTGTGATTTGAAAGTAGCCTAAAAATTTGCGCATGACACTCTGAGGTCTCCTAACTCACTATTTTTTTTAATATTTTATTATTTTTATTTGTCTCGCTCTTTCCAAGATTCGCTGGAATCGAAACACCAAAAATTAATATTTTATTCCACCTACAATTTTTACAAAATTGAAGTCAATTCATCTGATTTGTTTAGAATTGATTATTTCATCTCTTTTGGGTGCCCATAAAATTCCCAGGTACCAGCAATGCTCCATGCTTTCAATTAAAGACCCTCCACTATTACCACTCTGCTCTACATTGATGAGAGGCAATCAACCCCGAAACAGTCTATAGATGGATGCCCTAACGATGTTCATATGGATGATGTCTCTCCAGATTTTCCTATATTTTGTTTAGGCATTCAAAAAAATTTTTTTTTTATAAAATCTCCACTTTCGTGTCTTCTTTTTCTCTTTCTCTTGAACTCTTCATAAGTCATAACAGTGTTTCCTGTGACTACAGTCTTATACTGTGTCTAGACTAAGGCAGGCTCACATGGCATTAATGTCTTAAATACATGCTGTAAAATATCTTACTGTTTACTATTTATACATTTTTATCAAGGGTGCAACTATGCAAAGGGGCAAAGGTAAGGGCAGGAGTGCACCGAGCCTTTCTGCTGCCTGAGGTGAAAACTGAAACTGCGGCCCTCCTTCTCAATGCTAATTTCTTAACCTAGCCCCATTCCTCTTAAGCCCATGGCCCTTCAGCTGCCCCCCTCTTGCCCCACCTAGTGCTGCCTGAGGCGATCGCCTCACCTGGCCCTATTGGTGGTGCATCTCTGGGTAAGGGTGGCACCCAGTCCTGGTTCCCCAAAAAACTGAAAGGCCCCTCTGTCATATAAAAAATTATAAGTGGATAGATAATGGTGGTCGCGCTGCCCAATACACAGAAGTCCGTCAGGTAAAGGTATATAGGATATCCAAGCTCTTCACAATGCAGCCACACAATAGAGTTCAGGGGTCGATGCACCAGAGGACATCCAAACCGCCCAGTACACAGAGGTCGGTCAGGTAAAGGTATATAGGATATCCAAGCTCTTCACAATGCAGCCACACAATAGAGTGGAATGGAAATTAGGCGCAAAATAGTAAAGTTCCACAAGGATCAAATTCCCAAGGATTTTTATTTATACTCTCAAGAAAGTGAATTATAAAAGCATAAAACCAGATAATAGTTATTTGTATAGCACCCGACCTAGGTTTCGCTGGTCAGCTTCGTCAGGGGCTTTTATAATTCACTTTCTTGTGAGTATAAATAAAAATCCTTGGGAATTTGATCCTTGTGGAACTTTACTATTTTGCGCCTAATTTCCATTCCACTCTATTGTGTGGCTGCATTGTGAAGAGCTTGGATATCCTATATACCTTTACCTGACCGACCTCTGTGTACTGGGCAGCGTGACCACCATTATCTATCCGCTTGAACTTTATATGAACTTGACCCACGTCACGCGGTGGATCTGCAGCGCTGATAAGTACCCCACAACATTTTGAGAGACTTCTTTTTTTATTGCATTATATAAAAAATTATAAATGGCATATTTTAGGTGGGGGGCCTGTTGCAGATGTTGCATTGAGCTCACTTTTTTATTATTTGGTTATATATTGTTTGAAATAGCACAGTATCATAACTGCTTATCAACAGGCAGGCCCAAGTTGTGGAGCGCCTCATAATAATCATGAATGATGCCAAGTAATGATCTTTTCGAAATTAAGGTAATCTCTATTAGATGCACTGGCAAATGCTGCTGGATGATGGCCATCAACAGCCTCTGTTGGCCCTACAGTACAACCTGCTGTGGATACACTTGTCTGATCTGACGGCCCATGTGCATAGCCAAATTAGACTTTAATAATTCTTGACGCTTGCCTCTTAGATGAAGTGTCAGGATTAATCAGTGTTCAACCTTTATAGAACCCGTATAGAACCTTTATTATACCAGCTTCCCCTCTGTCTCTTGAATGGTTAAAATGAGAATATTTGTAGATAGGATTGGACAGATGATCCACGCAGAATGAAAGGTCCCTCAACAATTGTAATCTTACCAAAGTGCAACATGTCAGCAAATAATCACTTATGCTCTGTGCTCACTCCTTACTCAATTGCATCACCAGTCCCTATTAAGCCAGAAGAAATAATGCTGCCCAGATAAACTCCATTAGATGTCATTTACACTTATATGGCCAAATAAGTCTATTATTCTGTAGATGTCAGAACAGAAAAGGGATTACACAGGGATCAGTGATGCCTAATTGAAGATAATGGAAGGCTATGTACACCTTTGGGGACAATTCTTTTTTTTATTATTGCATTGTACTCCTTTTTTCTGTACAGAGCTGACATGCTCTAGTAGAAGCCTGTGGATTTTCTGTCTTTTCCGTCATCTGGGGAGCAGTCAGGCTCCTTATCTCTTCTCTCTGAACTTATATTCACTGATTATAGCTCAGTTCTTATCTTACTGATAAGAATGTGGCTTAAATAAGTGTTTATGACCTCTTAGTAGTTTAGAGATAAGGGTTATTAGATGACTGGTAAGACAAAAACTGATACTAAAGGAATAACTGAGCCCCATCAAAATAGAAAAACCTATAGAAGAAAATGTAATTTTAATAATAAATAATAAATACAATTATTAGATGACTGGCACAAAGTGAAAGTAAAAGCACCAGACACACACTTAGAAAAACAGTTTACCCTTTGTGACATAATGGCTCAATATTTTTAATGAAGGCCAACTGAAAAAAATATTTTTAGCCTAAAAAGGATGTGGACAACAGCTTCACAATGTATGGTGAGGACTTTATACCATTTAGACTACACAGGAAAATATAAGCATTATTGACTTGACATTAAATTTGAAGAGTGGCATTGTTGGCATATCATTGAGGATATGTCATCAATGTTTAGTTGGTGTCCAACTGCTCAGGGGTCAAATATCTTCAGCTCTAGGAAAGTGCTGGGCCCATGTGTCTTCTATTGGCGACACTCATCTTCTATCAGGCTGACGTATGGTTGACTATTATTGAAGATAAAGGCCGTCCATGTGACTCCCTTTTAAAACATAAGCGGAACTAACATTGGTCGGACCCCCAAGATTGGAGAGTGGTGGCAGATCCTAGTGAAATGCTACCAATATTTATCATAAGATAAGTCTTTTAAAAATATCTATTCTTGATCTTGTTCTGTCCTGTCTTGTGTATTTGTCCCCAGATGCATTCTTTGTGTTTCTTCCTTTTCATAGAAGACCTGAAATTTCTGTTCATTATTTTCTTTTATTCTCCATGTTGCAAATGTTACTCAAAGGAGTGGCATCCATAAAATATCAAAGAGGTCAGGCTCCTGTTATTGATGACAGTAATATCTGATTGCACAAACAAAAAGTGGAAGAGCAGCACAACCGGACCTTTAGACCAAAACAGCAACAGCCGCGATAGGACCGCAGATCCACAGCAGTCCAGGAACATGAAAGATGGTAGTCACAGCAGCATATCCAGTGCGTTATTTATTGGAAGCCTTGAGTGCACACACAAACAAAGTACTTTGTACTTTGTTTGTGTGTGCACTCAAGGCTTCCAATAAACAATGCACTGGATATGCTGCTGTGACTACCATCTTTCATTACAGTAATATCTGATTGGAGACTCAGGTAACCTCACGATCAGCTGATCCCTGGAACTGAATTTTTAGAGACAATCTGCCCTTTTTGCGTCTGAGAGACTCTGCCTCTCTAACAAGCTCTTTTAAAGGGAGTTAGTTGAAAATTGCTCCTCAAGCGATTTTTTATTAGTACCACTTACTTTCCAGCCTTTTGTTGCCCTTGTCCTGGTTTTTTTGAGATGAGTTCCTGCCATCAAGTTCTAAATAAGTTAAAAGTGTTTTCAAAGACTTGAATACTGACGACCTATCCTCTGGATAGGTCATTAGTATCTGATCAGTGGCTCCTGTGAGCGCTGCGGCCTTCTCTCAGCTCCCCAAGCACAGCACCGTACTTTGCATACACTTCTCTGGGGCTGAGCTGCGCCTAGGCCATTTGGTTGATGAACGTGTCATCAGTGGAAACGCTCAGAAAAGGCTGCAACACTACTGCGAGCACTGCTGCCATCTCGAACAGCTGATCGGTGTCGGACCCCTTGAAAAGTCTTGAAAACCCCTTAAATTTTTTTAATGAAATGGTAAAATGGCTCACATTCAGCATCTGATATGTGCTCTCTGATCTATTGTGAATAAAATATAGGTCTATGAGATTTGCAAATCACTGCATTCTAATTACATTTACATTTTATACATTGTCCCAACTTTTTTGGAATTGCGGTTGTATACAACTGTAATATGGCACTATAGGGGCGCAATGAACTTTTTTGTCTCTGTCCGGTTGTAACGGAAAAGGCTTTTCATTTCTCGTGTTCTGCCTGTCACCTTTCCTGACATGTCTGTTCCAGTAAATAACTCAATTTCACATGAAATAAGAATTCTACAGCATCGTTTCTTAGAGCTCTGTGTTGTGCTTTTCCTCTGTTATTCCTCCTGTTTATGAATAAATTGACAATTGCACATTTCCTCTTCACACCCAGTACTGGACAATATGAGTTTGTAAACTCCCCGCCCCTCCCAACTGGTAACACCCAACTGTCAATGTAGTAATTTCTGATTGGAATAACATAGGAATGACACCACAAAAAGTTAGAAAAAAGGTCATCGATATGTCTACTTTAACAGTGTAACATTATAATTGTAGTATTTGGGTGAAACGAGTAGACTTGTGTGGAGAACTTGATTTTATTCATTGCTTGGTGGCTGAAGGAATTTAATGTTTTTTTTTTTTCTTTTCTACTAGTTGCAGTTTCTCTTTTTGGTCCATTTGCTTCCTTTTTATCTCAGTAGGAAAATGCCTAAAACTGCGTTCACAGTCAGACATGGAATGAATCAGTGATTGTTGTGTTGTTGCTGATTGTGAGGACTAATTATCTTCGCCCTTGGCCTTTACAGGATTCAGAGTACCCAAAATTGTAGATACAGTATCTCCTATTGCTCAAGATTTTGCTTGCACTCCCTGTGGACAGCTGAAAATAAGAACATCAAATAGTTCAAACGCAATGGACACCTTCACATTATTTTTTTTAATTGCATGTATTTTGGGCTGAAAACATTTTTTGTAACAGGGCTTATTAAAAAGTTTGGACTTCTTGGCTTCAGCAGCCTGCATACATCTCAATACATAGCAGGCCACAGAAAGTTGCTGAATAAATGTTAATTTGTATATTTATGTAAATTAGCTAATTGGACATCGGGGGCTGACCACAGTGCTAGGAGCACCGTTAGCACAACACTCCCATGCTCTCTGTTCTCCACTTTTAGTGACAAGGATAGACGTCTCCTCTAGACTGTGTCCTGACAGCAGCACCAAGGCTAGGTGACTTGGTGCTTGCGCAGTTAATCCGATGCTGCTTCCTGAGCTTGGGAAGAAGCAGAAGATCCATTGCACAGGCACTAAGTCGGCTTAGTGACTCGGCACCTGCGCAGTGGATCTGGTGAGCATTCTGGAGTGAGAACACAGGGCTGTGATGGCTAACCTCCGGCACTCCAGCTGTGGTAAAACTACAACTCCCAAGATGTACACTTGCGTGGCTGTTCTCGGAACTCCATAGAAATCAATGGAGCATGCTGGGAGTCATAGTTTCACCACAGCTGGAGTGCCGGAGGTTAGCCATCACTGACACAGGGCATTGTGTCTGGTTTTAAGGTAGTGATTGCAACCTGGTTTCCGGGAGTTGGTCACTTAGCCTTAAATGCATTTCTCAATGTGTCATCTTCTACAACCTTGACACGTGCTTGAAATGTATTATACAGTGTGACATCTATCTGTCTGCCACACCTTCACTGCCATAGGGGTAAATCAATGAATATGCACATCTAATTGTACACTGAAGGAAGCTGAATTTATAGTTTATATTTTGATTTGATTTTAATTACTGTTCTTGGCTCCTTTTTGTCTATGTCAGAGTAATATTTCAAGTCTATTCCCTGACATATACTGTACCTCCAGCATACAGATGTTTCCTTCCTTACCTCTGCTCTTGCTTTAACATATCCTGATATGTGTGAAAAGATGACCAACTTAAAAAAAAAATACTTTTTGATACTGTGTCACAAGATGTCTATTCTGTTTGATTCTATGTGTAGCCACCCAGTGGTTGTGTTGTGATTTCCAGTCTATCAAGAGTTTTGCTAGCATTTCACAATTTTGTATTGAGTTTGTTTCATGAGATATTGTCCTTAAAGGGGTTTTTCACAGTTATGCTAAATCTAGTTGCATCCCTCATCTTCCCATGATTTTGACTTTTCACCATGAAAACAAATCATCCTTTTTTGTCTCCATCCTTGTAGGTAGCACTTCCTGTTGCTGTATTCAACCAAACCCATGATGCATTTCTCATTTCTCTACCACACCTCCAGCACCGCCCCTAACAACTCCCGGCTAGTTTATAGCTCCTCCCACCCAGCTAATTACATAGACTCTCCCCTATTGCTGCTCGTGTTGCTGCTTTGGCACACCCAAGGACATAACAGCACAGGAAGTAAGAATGATAGGAGGAATACAGGTAAAATGAATACATTGCAAAATTAGAGCTTCCTTCATAAATGATTATTTTAAAGGATGCTGATGCAAACTGGAAAACCCCTTTAACCAAAGTTGACCTAAGCAAAGGGTGGACACATGTATTAGAGATGAGAATATAAACTCTAACAAATTGATTTGTCTCATCAGCAGGACTTCTTCACCTGTGTGGGGGGCTGTCCCTGCAGATGAAGAAGCACCTACCTGCTGATACATTGAATGGGCCGGGCATTTAGCCTGGACCCAACAACTTCCTGCCTGCACTGATGCTTTGATTAGCAGAGCTAACAAAAAGGTTCTGCTCCGGCTTTGGAGAAGCATCTATGCAGAGCCTGTGCCCTTGCTCTTCTAATCTGTGCAGCAGTGCAGGTAGGAATTTGTCAAGACCACTCTAAATCTCCTGCTCTGTGAATTTTGCAGCAGGTGGACACTTCTTCCCCTGCAGGGACAGCCCCCCACAGGTGAAGAAGTCCCGCTGACGAGACAAATCAATTCGTTAGAATTCATTCGCTCATCTCTAACTGTATGTCACTGTATAGGCATGTATATGTAGACTGTATATGTCAGTCACTGACCCTACATGTAAAAAAAAGTATGTATGTTTATAGTTTACCTTCTGCATAGAAAAGCACATTAGTCGATTTCCTATACAGTGAAAAATATAGGGGCATAGGCGTTTTAGATGCCAATCTTAATAAGCTCCTGCACTGGTGGTGGATCCGTCGGAGTTATGAAGAGGCACCTGCCTCTTCACAACTTCGACGGATCCACTGCTGCTTCTAAATGTAAGACAGCTATCTTACATTTAGACCACTTTTTCCGCCTAAACCAGTTACTAAAGTGCTTATTGAGAACAATTTACCATACTTGTCGGACCATAAGACACACCTATAATTAGAAGCATAAAAAGTAGCAAATATTAGTTTTACTGTTTATATCCAATGAGTGATATATAGTTGATATGCTGGGAGTCGTAGTTTCACCACAGCTGGAGTGCCAGAGGTTAGCCATCACTGATATGGTACAGGCACAGTGCATACTTGACAGTGACAGCCATAGTGCCCCAGCCAGAGTGCCCCCTGACTATACCAGCCACAGAGCTCTATCATTATTAGGGACAGCCTTGCTGCCGGAACGTACCTAGTTACAATAGGCAACTGGAATTACTGGGATGGATCTGTCCAGTGCACAGCATGTAGGGGGCACGCTACCAAGGTCCTGGCAGGGCAGACACTGCACACATTTACATACCTCCTAACTTTTTGGTCGGTTAAAGAGGGACACCTATGGTTCATTGTGTGAAAGACATTTCTAAAATCCAAATTGCAGCAAAAAAATGAAATAATATGCAAGGTGGGGTCTAATATACATTCTGGATCAATATTGTAAATGTAATAATGATGCAAATCTATACTTTAGATCAAAAAGAGGGACATTTTAGGAGAAAAGATGGACTTGGTCCCAAAATAGGGACTGTCCCTCCAAAAGAGGGACACTTGGGAGGACTGCATTTACTTTCCTGTGTGTACCAATATGTGTGTTATTTGCATACTCAACAGTCACACTTTCCAGAAATATGTGTGTAAGATGTGACCATTCAGTGAGCAGATAACACACAGATGGTTTATACTAAGTATAGTACTTGACTGCATACGGGGAAGCCTTACAACAAGGATGCGCATTAGAAAAGGCTCCATTGAGTTTGGTTTGAGACCCATTAATCACCATATAGCAACATTTTCATAAACACCCTCGTGTGTAGTGCTGGTGCAGTAAACTTCAAGCCAAAGCAATCACACAGCATCCAACCTTCTGAGCATGAAGCACATGCAGAGGGTGGAGACCAGACAACTCCTTTACAGAACCTTGTACCATGAAGAACTCCATATTCCCTGCTGGTGGATCAACTAGTCCAAGAGGAGATGACAGCAGAGTAATGACAATAAAAAAGTGTATATAACAAAATGCCTTTATTGGCTTCTCAAAAATGTTGTCAAAAGTTGACCAAAACTGAAGTTAATAATAATTGCGTTAATAATCTCTGGGGATTGTATCCTGAGATACCTTAAATATGGTGCATTCAGAAAGTCTTAAGACCCGTTCACTTTTTGATATGTTGTGGCCTTCTATTAAAATGAAAAAAATAAAATAAAATAATAATAATTTTCTTTCATCAGTCTGCACTCAATACCCAATTGATGAGAAGGCAAAACTAGAATTTTAGAAATTTTAGCAAATTTACTAAAAAAGAAAAACTTACATTTTGCATGGATGTTTGTATTCAGAACCCTTTCTATGACACTTGAAATGTAGCTCTGTGGGCCTTCTATTTCTCTTGATTATCTCTGATTGGAGTCCACCTGTGGCAAATTCAGTTTATTGGACATAATTTGGAAAGACACATCCCTGTCTGTGTACAATCTCACAGCTGACAATGCATATCAGAGCAAAAACCAAGCCATGAGGAGGAAAGACTTGCATGTAGAGCCCAGAGACAGGATTGTGTGGAGGTACAAACTCGGAGAAGGGTACAAAAAATGTCTTCTACACTGAAAGGTCCCAAGAGCACAGTGGCCTCCATAATTCTTAGATGGAAGAAGAACAGCCAGGACTCTTCCTAGAGCTGGCCTCCCCACAAACTAAGCAATCAAGGGGGAAGGGCCTTGGTAAGAGAAATGACCAAGAACACTAAGGTCACTCTGGCTGAGCTCCAAAGATCCTGTGTGCAGATAGGAAAAACGTCCAGAAGGTCAAACATTACTTCAGCACTCCACCAATCTGAACTTTATGACAGAAGAAGTTTCGCCTCAGTAAAAGACACATGAAAGCTGCCTGGAGTTTTCAAAACAGCACCTAAAAGACTCAAACTATGAAAAACAAGATTCTCTGGTTTTATGAAACCAACATTGAACTTTTTGGCCTCAATTCTAAGGATCATGTCTGTAGTAAAATAGGCAATGCCCATCACCTACCCAATACCATCCCTACAGTAAAACACTGTGGCGGCAGCCTCATGCTCTGGGGATGTTTGTCAGTGGCTGGCACAGGGAAGACTGGTCAATATTGAGGAAAAGATGAATGGAGTAAAGTACAGAGATATTCTTAATTCAAATCTGATCCAAAGTTTTCTGGACCTCAGACTGGGCCAAAAGTTCCCTTCCAAAGGCAATGACCCTAAGCCCACTGCTAGACATCACACTCGGGACAACTCTTTAAACGTCCTTGAGTGGCCCAGCCAGAGACCTGACTTGAACTCAATTGAACATCTCTGGAGAAACCTAAAAATGGCTGTCCACCTCTAGCCTCCATCCAACCTGATAGAGCTTTAGAGGATCTGCAAAGAATGGATGAAAATCCTCAAATCCAGATGTGCAAACCTTGTGACATCATACCCAAGAGGACTGGAGGCTGTGATGGCTGTTAAAGGTGCTTTAACTAAGTACTAAGTAAAGCATGTGAATACTTGCATATGTCAGTACAAGATTTTAGTTTTTCCTTTTCAATAAATTAGCAAAGATTTCTAACATTCTGTTTTCACTTTGTCATTATGGGGAAGTGAGTGCAGAATGATGGGGAAAATATTGTGTTTTTTTTTATTATTTATCATAAGGCCGCAAATTAACAAAATGTTAATTTGCGTCCAAAGACTTTCCAAATTATATAATATAAGGGAAGGCTATTTTGTAATGGTTGGCAAACAAAATTCAGCACTTCCCGCCTGTATTAGTAGACCTTTTATTCTCATCTATATTTATAGATTAATTCTTTTGATCAAGTCTGTTCTTCGCAGAGACAGTGCAGCAACCACCAAACCACGTGTTCTTGAAACATTTAGCACTAGACCACTGAATTATTTATTAATGTACTATTGATTGCTTAGCCTTTCATCATTAACTACATTAAGTCCTGCATCCTGTGAAATGGCTCCCAAACCTTTATTCATAGACTAAAATAGGTTCACAATCTTCTTAAGCAAACTACGGTAGTACGTCACTTTACATCTCATTTTCATGCAATAGTCTGGGGGAGATGGAGGGAGACCTGTAGTGAGTGGGCAGAACACCTTTGCTTCCTGTCCCCATTCACATATATATTCCCTATGGATACTGCTTCATGTATGCAACAGAGTGCTGTGGGGATTCTCTCTGGTAGACAGGGTATGCAGACGTAGTACAGAGGCAAATTACTAGTTCTTAAATCAAACTTTCGTGTTTATTCACACATAAGGCAAAAACAAAACGTCACTTTGCAGTCTTGGTGTTAGTTCACACACAATGGAAAGTCCACATAGCAAAAATCACCTTGTTGGCAGTTCTATCTCCAGCAGTCCATAGCAGGCTTTTAGGGGGCCTGTTTCCCCTAAACATGGATCTCAGCCTTCCAGCACGGCACAAGCCTCAGATCCAAGCACAGCTGTCTTTTAAAGACAGCTAGGTGCTATCAAACCCGCACCGGCACTTAAAATCCAGTCCGGTGTTTGACCCCACCTGGCTGCAAATCAGCCCAGCAGCACACGCTGGGAGGAAAATACCTGTTTTCCCAGACCATACCCTTCACTGTGTATAGTCTGGGAAATGGCAGTATTAAGTATAATAGAAAAATCTGGACAGAGACAATGTTCCTTCTCCTATAAATAATAATATAATAATAACATATATTGTAGGAGCAGTGATGTCATTTATTCAATTAACAGAATAGTGATGTCACACCTATTTGTTTATAGAAACATAGAAACATAGAATGTGTCGGCAGATAAGAACCATTTGGCCCATCTAGTCTGCCCAATATACTGAGTACTATGGATAGCCCCTGGCCCTATCTTATATGAAGGATAGCCGTATGCCTATCCCATGCATGCTTAAACTCCTTCACTGTATTTGCAGCTACCACTTCTGCAGGAAGGCTATTCCATGCATCCACTACTCTCTCAGTAAAGTAATACTTCCTTATATTACTTTTAAACCTTTGCCCCTCTAATTTAAAACTGTGTCCTCTTGTGGTAGTTTTTCTTCTTTTAAATATGCTCTCCTCCTTTACCGAGTTGATTCCCTTTATGTATTTAAAAGTTTCTATCATATCCCCTCTGTCTCGTCTTTCTTCCAAGCTATACATATTAAGGTCCTTTAACCTTTCCTGGTAAGTTTTATCCTGCAATCCATGTACTAGTTTAGTAGCTCTTCTCTGAACTCTCTCTAGAGTATCTATATCCTTCTGGAGATATGGCCTCCAGTACTGCGCACAGTAGTGATGTCATCTGCAAAGTCTGAATATAAGTGATATCATGACATCAGCTAAATAAAAAGAGTACTTGTGCCATTATATTTTAGAGAGTGATGACATTATCTAAATATAGGGATTAGTGGTGCCACACTAATAGACTATAGGTTAAATTTGGAGAGCAGTGTCACACTGGATCCACCAAAACTGATGAATAATTAATGAACTTTTAAGCAGCATCAGACTGGGGTTCATCAGGCCCACCAGAGGAAATTATTCTTGAGTCCTAAACCCTATATAATCAATAAAGTCTAATAGGTTTTTAATAAAATAAATAGACTATAGATGTTACTACAGAAGGCAGGAACACACAGTGAGCCCTAACTGGAACCCTGCCCGCTTTTCCTGCCTACTTGCAGTGAAAGCCCTAGGCGGCAAGTCCGCAACTAGTCGACGTTCCCTACTCTTCTACAGTGCAAGACAGACAGAGACAGAACAACACAGAGATGGCATCGTATGGGAATTGGTCAGAACTGGAAGGACAAAATAGTACAAAATCGCAACACAGAGGGTAGTCACAAAGCCAAGCCAAAGTCAGAACCAGACGGGAAGCACAGTACCAAAACACGAGAAAGAGAGTGGTAAAAGGCAAGCCGAGGTCAATAACAATAATAGCAATCCACATGCACACCAAACCAGGAGCACAGCTAGGGAGTCTGAAGCTATCACAGGCCTATTATCTAATGATATGAGCCTGCATTATATATCATTGGTTGAGGAGCCTGCACTTGTGCGGCAGATGCACCAAATTATATACTAAATAGTGATGAGCGGCATAGACAATATTCATTTTTGCAATATTTCGCAAATGTTTCACATAATATTCGCAATAAATTCTCAAATTCTCAAATTTGCTATTTCCAGTCATTATTTTCGCAATTGTGCAATTGGCACTAATGATGCACATATTTTTTTGCGCAATACATGCAACTTCACATTTTATCAGGTCTGAGTAGATATTACTGATTGGTGCTCTAAGTATTGTTGTGACATCACAGCACTATGTCTGTAGCATGTATGTATGGACAGCAGAGAAACAGTAATTCCTATCACACTACCTAACACCTTGCACTGGAACCTATCAGCTACACTCTATCACTATCTAACCTACACTGACTATCTCCCCCTAACTATCTGTATTATATATATGAGCTAACTAACTATCTAATGTAATTGGATAAGGAATAGGATCCAGATGAAAGCACAGAGCACAGCAATGTCACTGCTCTCTCTATCAGAACTGCAAAAAAACAGCAGAAAATGGCTGCTGGGGAGGTTCTTATATAGTAAGGGGTAGGCAACTTTCCTATTGTTGCTAGGGATGTTGCTAAGCTCAGACAAAGACATTGCAGCCTTCTCATTGGCCCACAAGCAAGAAGCAGTGAGGGCACAGATGAAAATAAATCTAGAATATTGGTGATTACGAATATATAGCACTATATTCAACATCTTCGCGAATTCTCAAAGTGCAGATATTCGCGATAAAAATTTGCGATTAGAATATTCGCAATCAACACTAATACTAAACTGATTTATGTAATGCTAAAAATATATCTATACTGCCTTTAATGGAAGGAAATACAATTTACATTTGTATTTTATAATGTTGCTTTTGTATGGACGACATTGGTGTTGTCACCCAAAGTTCCTGACAAGAACAGATTTTTTAACAATATAACGGAACAATTTATATTTAAAGTTTGTCATCTGTCAGCAGGTTAGTACCTATGACACTGGCTGGCCTGTTATATGTACGCTTGGCGGCTGAAGGCATCTGTCTTGGTCCCATGTTAATATGTGTCCGCATTGCTGAGAAAAGTGATGTTTTAATATATGCAAATGAGCCTCTAGGAGCAACGGAGGCTTTGCCATTACACCTAGAGCTCTGCTCTCTCTGTAATTGCCGCACCCTCTTGCCTTTGATCGACAGGGCCAGGCAGTGAAAACATCATCATGTCTGGCCCTGACTTCTCCTAAAGTCAATCAAAATGCCGAGGGTGCAGCAGTTGCAGAGAGAGCAGAGCCTCTAGGAGTAATGGCTATGCCCCTGATGCTCCTAGAGGCTCATTTGCATATAGTAAAACGTTATGTTAGCACTTCTTTATGCTCGTTCTAGCGATTAGCAGGGGTCTCAGCACTCAGACCCCCACCAATCAAAACTTTTGATACCCCAACTTTTCCCAAAATATAAGGACATAATTGTTTTGTTTTTTTGTTTTTAGTTTTGAGGTTAAATATTTTTGTTTGTGGATTCGTAGAATCCTTTTACATTCGCACTTGTCACTGCAGGATAAGAGGGCACAAATTGTCATAATGGAATTGCTAAATGAGGCATCTAGGCCAAGCCTAAAGTTGTCCTGGACTTATTTTATTTATTGACCATGGTTTGCTTCCTTTAGACACTGATTGCTTCTATTCGTTTAGACAGAGCAGAGGCGTTGTGCTCCTGTTGTGAGACACTGCTGTTTTATACATTTTTATCATGAACACAGCTCGTTAACCCTTTCTATCTACAAAATGTCACATTTCCAACCTGGCCTTACTCAATAGTACCTGCAAACAACTGTGTAGTATAAGTCACCTGCTGCTGAGGCTGCAGGGGACAATGCCTGACCACCTTAGTCTGCCGCAGGCTTCCCAAACACATGCGTATTCCCCGGCCCTGTGTCCAGGAGCATTAAATCTAAGAGCTATTGATTGTACAGAGCAGATCTGAGTCAGAGAGTCTTCAATATTTAATAGCATTGCTGATTTGCGAGGCCGGCTGTGTTCAAAGCTTCCAGATCCTTTGTTTTTTACTCATCCCACAGTTTGTTCATCCTTGGATAGAAATCAGGGCAGGATCAGACAGAGAAAAATGTCATCCAGCTCCTATTTTTTCCATTGGATCTTGAGTATTCTGGACAGACCTAATGGTGTTTTGTACAGGTTATTCACGTGTCTGTGAAGCTGCGCCGTAAAGCATTCAAAGGGCTTCACCTCAATCAGATCACAGAGTCTTTGAGCTTCCAGTAAATGTGAGAGATGAAACAGATAGCAATGGGCAATTTAATTCTGTATCCAGTCTGAGGTTATCGGGGCCAAAATGAACATGTAATAGCAGATATTTGTCTCCAAGAAAAAAATAAAACTTAATTATTTTATATTATATAGCGGAAATAGATTCTACTGCTGAAAATGTTCCATTCACATCTGTTCATGGGATGCTCATAGACCAACTCCATGGAAGCAAAAAAAAAACAACAGCAAAACATTTTTTTGATTGCTGGAGGAAAGTTACTAAAAAAAATCTGCAGTTTCCTGCAGCACTGATGTGAGATTCCCACTCCTGCAATTATAAAAGTTTTACCATAAAAGTTATAAAAAAAAGTTTTGAAGTCAAGGGTCAATGTCACTTTTTCTACCACAATTCTGCACAGTTTCTACCTTTTTAAGAAGTTTTCCCCATGCCTGCTCTTCTATTACTTATATTTCTCCAGCTAAAGAGAACTTTAGTGAAGAGGTAGCAGAGCAGTTGCAATGGCCTCACAACCACATACAAAACCAATATTTTGCATTGGTGCATAGGAGCCTAATATAATGATTTATTATATTGAAGTAGGGTTCCCAGAGTAAAGGGATCCTTGGTAGACAAGACCTACTGAACTGTCACTCCTATATGTGGCGGTCAGTGCAATAGGGGGACTGAGCTATGTGTAGGTGATATCAGTGCTATAGAAGGGGACTGTTCTCTGTGTAGGTGATATCAGTGCTATAGAAGGGGACTGTTCTCTGTGTAGGTGATGTCAGTGCTATATGGTGGACTGTTCTCTGTGTAGGTGTATCAGTGCTATAGAAGGGAAAGGAGGGGACTGTTCTCTGTGTAGATGATGTCAGTGCTATAGAAGGGGACTGTTCTTTGTGTAGGGGTGTCAGTGCTATAGAAGAGGACTGTTCCTTGTGTAGGTGATGTCAGTGTTATAGGTGGGACTGTTCTCTGTGTAGGTGATGTCAGTGTTATAGGCGGGACTGCTCTCTGTGTAGGTGATGTCAGTGCTATAGAAGAGGACTGTTCTCTGTGTAGGTGATATCAGTGCTATAGAAGGGGACTGTTGTCTGTGTAGGTGATGTCAGTGCTATAGGGTGGACTATTCTCTGTGTAGGTGATATCATTGTTATAGATGGGACTGTTCTCTGTGTAGGTGATGTCAGTGCTATAGAAGGGGACTGTTCTCTGTGTAGGTGATGTCAGTGCTATAGGGTGGACTGTTCTCTGTGTAGGTGATATCATTGTTATAGACGGGACTGTTCTCTGTGTAGGTGATGTCAGTGCTATAGAAGGGGACTGTTCTTTGTGTAGGTGATGTCAGTGCTATAGAAGGGGACTGTTCTTTGTGTAGGCAATGTCAGTGCTATATGGTGGACTGTTCTCTGTGTAGGTGATATCATTGTTATAGATGGGACTGTTCTTTGTGTAGGGGTGTCAGTGCTATAGAAGAGGACTGTTCTCTGTGTAGGTGATGTCAGTGCTATAGGGTGGACTGTTCTCTGTGTAGGTGATATTACTGCTATAGAAGAGGACTGTTCTCTGGGTAGGTGATGTCAGTGTTATAGGGGGGACTGTCCTCTGTGTAGGTGATGTTAGTGTTTTAGAAGGGGACTGTTCTCTGTGTAGGTGATGTCAGTGCTATAGAAGGGGACTGTTCTCTGTGTAGGTGATGTCAGTGCTATATGGTGGACTGTTCTCTGTGTAGGTAATGTCAGTGCTATAGAAGGGGACTGATCTCTGTGTAGGTGATGGCAGTGCTATAGAAGGGGACTGCTCTCTTTTTGTAGGTGATGTCAGTGCTATATGGTGGACTGTTATCTGTGTAGGTGATATTACTGTTATAGAAGAGGACTGTTTTCTGGGTAGGTGATGTCAGTGTTATAGGGGGGACTGTTCTCTGTGTAGGTGATGTTAGTGCTATAATGGGGACTGTCCTCTGTGTAGGTGATGTTAGTGTTATAGAAGAGGACTGTTCTCTGTGTAGGTGATGTCAGTGCTATATGGTGGACTGTTCTCTGTGTAGGTAATGTCAGTGCTATAGAAGGGGACTGCTCTCTTTGTGTAGGTGATGTCAGTGCTATATGGTGGACTGTTATCTTTGTAGGTGATATTACTGTTATAGAAGAGGACTGTTTTCTGGGTAGGTGATGTCAGTGTTATAGGGGGGACTGTTCTCTGTGAAGGTGATGTTAGTGCTATAATGGGGACTGTCCTCTGTGTAGGTGATGTTAGTGTTATAGAAGGGGACTGCTCTCTTTGTGTAGGTGATGTCAGTGCTATAGAAGGGGACTGTTCTCTTTGCAGGTGATGTCAATGCTATAGGGGGGGATTGTTCTCTTTGTAAGTGATGTCAGTGCTATGGAGGGGGTGTTCTTTGTGTAGGTCACATATAAAGGATTGAATTAGTTCTGTAAATAATCTAGAATTTTCCAACAGTTTACTCAATCCTTATAAGAAAACTAGCTAAGAAAGTTACACATATTGGCATTGTAGTATTGGGGTTCCTGAGGCTCACTAGGGAAAATTATCTTGACCGCCCATCTTCTATTTATACAGATCATAATATTCACTGTTATTACTGCATACACTGTATATAGTCAGTAATGCTGACCTTACACTTTAGATAGCTGTTGACTGTTCAAGCTCATTCAGCCGACACATGCATGTTTAGCTTGATTGAGTGTCCTGAATGGGGATGTTACAGGCAGTGATTGTGGAGCCACTGTGCCAACTAATTGGTTTGACTTTGGGCTATTCCTCAGGGCGTTGACATAGCGGTCCCCTGGTTTTTAACCTTTAACTCCTGTACATGGATATGGTCTTTGTTACATGGGAGATACCAGGTCGCTACCTCTTGGAATAGTCCTGGTGTAGTTGGCAGCTTACCTACTGGGATCAGAGACACTGATACATGGCACTACAGGATCAGAAAATACATATAGTCAGGAAACAGGCAGAGTTCAAGGCTGGCAGAGTTTGTGCGAATCCGTGAAACAATCCAAAGGTCAGGACAGGTGGCACAGGATCAGTATGGTGAACAGATCAGGCAGAAGAGGACCAGAAAACAGGCAGAGGTTGGTTCACAGGCAGACAAATTAATTATAGCTTTTCCACAGGCTCTGGCAAGATAGAGAGACCTATCATTATCCGTGGAGACCAATTGCTCAGGAAAGGAAGTGAGGTCAGTAACACAGCTATATTGCAGAAGCTGAGTAGCAATTGAGAACAGCCACGTAGCAGCTCACAGAGCAAGAGGAGGTTAAGAGGAGATATACAAGAACAATGGCCCTAATTTACGTACAGGAAGACCACTCCTGTGGGCACAGAACAGCGGAAACCATGAACTGCCATTGTAACGGGGAAGGAGGGTAAGCTGCCGCAGAAGGATTAGACATGTGCAGCGTACTCAAGTTGTGTGCAATAGGTGTTTCTGGGTGATGTAGTGCAATATACACTAACCTGGTACAGCTGACTCTCTGCAAGGGCAGGTATAGGTAGAAATAGTTCGTGACGCCAGTGCCAAGTAAACGGTGGCACGCCGTTTGCGGATGCAGGAATAATTTGAGGAAACGTGGTGTTAAAACAGAACTTCAACTTTAGTAGTTTGCAGGCAGAGACAATATTGGAAACGCAGTTCCTCAGCATACAGTCGATTTTGCAATTCGGTCGATGCAGGCAATTCAGTACAGCAGGGTAATTACAGAGTGTTGAACACAGGATTTGCAGCAAAGGAGCTTGCACTCTAACTCTGTCTGATCCTGGAATGTAGCAATTCTTCACCAAGGCCCATTAACCTAAGTCTGGCTTTATATCCTTGATTATGGCTTTCATAAGTACCTCCTCTGTTTCCTCAATACCTCTGGCTCCTCTGATATTTGCCTCAGTCTCTCCTAGCTTCTGAATGGTTCCTCAGGCTAAGGTATTCCTGCTTCTGCATGTAGGGATTCAGGAGGGAATCTTCTCCTGAACAGCAGGCTTCAGGCCTGGACTGGTCTCAGACATTATCTAATCTCCATCTGTAGGTTACAGACACTAGACTCCGTCTCCCCTGCACTTCCTGGTCTGGCCTTATATAAACTAGGGCTCCCTAGCTCCCTCTATGGACTAGAAGTAGGAATGACACCCCTAGCAGGCCTGTAAGTGCAAGTTTCAGTGACAGGAAAATACACACATTACATTACATTTTATAAAACTGACATAAAGCAACTTCCCATAATTAGGAGGGACGACAGCACACCAAGTGACCTTTGGTAGTAACGGGTATTACAACTCCCGTATACTACATACCCCACTGCTTTAAGCTGAGTACGACCTCGTACTCCATCATGGGTCTCCCAACTGGAATCTCTACCTGAAATAGAAAAGAGAGACATGCAGGCATACATACATGTAATTCATCTGCATTTACATTTACATCAGGTCCAATTGGCAAAAGTGAAGGGTAGTGACAAGGGGCGTCGTTCTCTTCTCTCAGGATAGTGAATGGAACGGGGGCGCTGACCTGGCACAGCGTAACATTATAACCAGGATAGTCCATGACAATGAATAAGTCCATGATAAAACAGTAGAAAACGGTATAAAAGTTCTTGGAGGCTCAAATAACAAACATGAGTCCGTACCCAGGTTATTTCTCATTAAATCACAGAGGCTCTCATGCGGTGGAGTCCATCTCTGGGCACAATACTTTTAAAAGAATAAGAATCTCAGAGGCTCAGGTACTTTTGAGTCTGTCTCCGGGCACGGTTCCTTGGTAACTGGTTGCACAATAAAATGGACAGCAAAGACAAGTGCTGTAATACCCCTGATCAACCTGAAAAGGGGGTGAAGGGTAAAAGGTGCAACAAAGGAACAGGCACAACTTGGTGTGGAGTAACAAAAGCAGGCAGGAGGTCCTGGAAACAAACGTGGCCTTGCTGACTTTGTGATTTCAGTGGTCAACACCTACCACTGAGCCGTGGACAAACTGGCAGCTGCAACAAAGGACCAGCAACATAGGACTCCTGTCCTGGAAGGGTTAACATCACCTTCTGAAGAAATAAATCAAGGGCCTAGCAGGCTGATCACAGTGGCATATTGTAGCTACTTGGCTCTGCAGGGAGGTATCTTCTGTAATATTCCTCTACAGGAGGATGGGCCCACATAACAGTATCAGGGGGCAGCTGCAGGGTAAAGGGGCCCCTAATAGGTATTGGCCCCATAGGCCTAGGGGTGAACCCTCTGGTGGGCCGTGCCGGCCCTGGCATAATCACTGCAGGGTGTGACATACTTGGTACCGCCGCAGCAAGCGGTCCGGTGCTCTGGGTGCAGCAATTCACGGCAATCGCGGGTCCGGTCTGGGGCACTGACGGAGCGGTGACAACAGAAGGCGGTCGGCGGGTGGTGACAGGCACCCTTACCTCATCCTTCCTCGGCGGCGTCTGGATCCGGGCGGTGTAGGTCTTACGCAACTCCCGCAACTTCTCCTCCAGCCGGACGATCTGCTCACCGATACTCTCGGTGTCGGAGTCGCTGTTCTCTGCTGGCTCCGCCGGCGCAGGTACAGTCACCGCTGATGCAGACTCGGCCTCTTCAGGTTCTGGACTTGCCTCTGGTCTCCGTCCCATCCGGATGTTCTGGAAGGTAGCACTCAATCCTCTTTGCTGCTCCAGCTCAGATAGTGTCTTCTCCCGACGTGGCAGCTCGGGGGAAGGGTAGGGGCTCACCCATTTCTCCAACACGGTTGGCTGCCAGAAGACGTTCGGCCCGATGAAGGAGCTCCGCTCCTGAAAGGCGTGATGGGCCGGCTCTGGAGAGCGTTCCGGTTCTCGCTCGCAGCCAGAGTAGTCTTCTCCTTCTTCTGCCTCCCAATCCTCAGGTCCTCGCTTCGGACGGGTCACAGCAGTCGCATAGGGGCCTCGTAGGCTCTCGGCAGGGGTGTACTCCACTTCCTCTCCCTCGCGGAGGCTGTGCTGGTACGAAGGGAGGTAGTCTCTCTTGACAGACCTTCGATTGACATAGAGGTCTCTGCCAGTAAGATAGTCCTGAATAAACCCGTAGCCACGGGATTTGTCAAACGACAGCACCACTCCCTTTCTCCTCTCCAGGCGGGGTTGGGTGTGCGTATGTCTTTCATGTATGGTCTTAGTTAGCTCCTCATACACGATCTTTGTCTGGGTATTTCGCTTGATAGCGGCCTCCCGAATCTCCGCCATCAGGGAAGACCATTGGAACGTTGGCTGAAAAAAGTCCCTCCATGAGCCATAGTAGGGCTCGGGTTCTTTCTCCCTGGTGCGGCAGGCGGGTTGCTCCGGTCCCGGAGCGTAGGCCGGTGGAGCCTCCTCTGGCTCTACACCGGTGTCGGTCATTTTCTCAATTACAGGTGTGGACGCTGCAGCAACGCTCTGTTCACAATCCAACATGCTCGATCCTTCTGAGGAGAGCGATAGGGTCGCGTCAATTAGAGTAGCCAGCTCCTCCCACTGCACTGGGAGGCCGCCCCCCAGGTATTCCAGTAGATGGAGGGCGGTGTCCATGCTGGCAGACATGCAAATGTCCAGATAAGCCGTGGCGCCTGCCCTTGACCTTCTTCCCGCTTTTTCCTCAGAAAGGGCGCCAATTTTTCCCGCCTTTTCGGGATGAAGGTGACGCAGCAGTAAATTCAGCAAGCCCAGCGGCCATCTTTAGGTACAAACGCTGTCTATTCACTGACGGCAAGCAGGAATGTTTAAAGTCCACAAAACCACACTCCAATGCGGCGATTTTCTTCCTCTGTGCAGCGCAATACTGTACAGCGCTTTTTAGAAGTTTTTGACACACTTTGGGTATGATTTTTAATCCACAAAGTCCACTTGAATAAAACAGGAAAATTGTCACTTTGGTCACAGGGCAACGGTATAAGGCACAAAGTTCACGCTTCTTGCACTAGAAAGCGTGCGTATCCTGTTCGTGACGCCAAAAGAGAAGTGCAGCGTACTCAAGTTGTGTGCAATAGGTGTTTCTGGGTGATGTAGTGCAATATACACTAACCTGGTACAGCTGACTCTCTGCAAGGGCAGGTATAGGTAGAAATAGTTCGTGACGCCAGTGCCAAGTAAACGGTGGCACGCCGTTTGCGGATGCAGGAATAATTTGAGGAAACGTGGTGTTAAAACAGAACTTCAACTTTAGTAGTTTGCAGGCAGAGACAATATTGGAAACGCAGTTCCTCAGCATACAGTCGATTTTGCAATTCGGTCGATGCAGGCAATTCAGTACAGCAGGGTAATTACAGAGTGTTGAACACAGGATTTGCAGCAAAGGAGCTTGCACTCTAACTCTGTCTGATCCTGGAATGTAGCAATTCTTCACCAAGGCCCATTAACCTAAGTCTGGCTTTATATCCTTGATTATGGCTTTCATAAGTACCTCCTCTGTTTCCTCAATACCTCTGGCTCCTCTGATATTTGCCTCAGTCTCTCCTAGCTTCTGAATGGTTCCTCAGGCTAAGGTATTCCTGCTTCTGCATGTAGGGATTCAGGAGGGAATCTTCTCCTGAACAGCAGGCTTCAGGCCTGGACTGGTCTCAGACATTATCTAATCTCCATCTGTAGGTTACAGACACTAGACTCCGTCTCCCCTGCACTTCCTGGTCTGGCCTTATATAAACTAGGGCTCCCTAGCTCCCTCTATGGACTAGAAGTAGGAATGACACCCCTAGCAGGCCTGTAAGTGCAAGTTTCAGTGACAGGAAAATACACACATTACATTACATTTTATAAAACTGACATAAAGCAACTTCCCATAATTAGGAGGGACGACAGCACACCAAGTGACCTTTGGTAGTAACGGGTATTACAACTCCCGTATACTACACATGTTGAAATCAAACAGCCTTATCCTTTCTTTTCCCTGACATTAGCCATCAAGGCAAGTCACCGGGCTGACATCAGGCTAATGTGTAATGCCACTGTATGTTCTAACAGGTTATCCTAGAAACACCTTATAACAAACAGTCCCTAGTGGCAAGTGATCGTTTCCAGGGCCAAACTGAGCTATCTGTCAGAGCCTGGGCCCCCTGGAGAATCATCTGCTGCCACTCTGTGGGGCAGTGCTGGGCCTTGTCCAATGCATTTCGACCTACAGTATGAGCAGAAAATATCAAGTAAGTGTATGGGTTGGTTCACATTGCATTTTTCCCATCCATTTAACGTATACAAAAAAAGTATACGTTAAACAGATGCCTCAGACAGATGCCATACTGTGGCATGCGTTCACCATAGGTTTCCATTGTAAAAAAAAAAAAGTATACTTTTTCCATTGTAAAAACAAAGTATACGTATTTTTTACCAGACAAAAAAGTGGTTTGCTGCATTTTTTTAGCCATTTATTTTTAATAACGTATATGTCAAACAGACACATAAAATGCATGGGGAACCTACCCTTATCAATGGGTTTTTCTATAAATACAGTGCAGATGACTGTAACAGTCACCCACCCATACATTAGGATTCCCGAATATAACATTATTGACCCCATCATGTCAGGGGCAATTGGAATAATAAGATTGTAAGGAGGTGGAGTGTCTACAGGGCTGTTACAGTGTATACGCCATTGATAGGAAATTCAATATATTGCAATTTCTGCACATTAAAGCCCTGCCTATAACAGCAGAATATAGCAATATATAACCATTATAGAAGGTGCACACATGAACATCGCAGTATAAGATGTGAAACCTGAAACGTTCCTTGTGTAACTAGTATATATAGTCATTTTCTCACTCTTATTCCTCTCTTACTTCTTCCTGTAGCTCCTATGCGTGCACGGTAATTCCTTCCTATGTACCGTATGTTCCATTGAACACGGCTTTTCCCCTCCACCATTTACGTCTCCACTCTCCACTTTTTCTGGTTCCCTCTTTTTGCCCAGAGAGTCTCTACAGTAAAAACATGTCCTTGATTTGCAGTGAATTGAAGCAGAAGGAGACAATGTATTATTGATGCCGTTTCCCTGTATCTAAGGAGTCATGTGTCAGGGCTGTAATATAGGACAAATCATCTATGAGCCGCTTCTCAATAATGACATCAAATCTAATCTCAACAATGACACAAACAGAAGAACGTACCTCTAAGATTTTGTAAAGGACTATCTTGAAAGCCTGATCTAGCACAAAACCAGAAGGTACATTCAGAAAGTCAACGTGCTACTATGCAAAACAGTTATTTATTATTTTTTTTTAAAGATGCCGCAGAGCTGAGTGCGTCATTTGGCGCAATTCACACTGATATTACAATGTGCCATCTACGGTTTTACGTAGGACCTCGCGTGAACCCATGCTAACTCATAATTTGTCAGCAATGCTGTCTCTAAGAGCCGATGATAAAGCCAGCCCTGTTACATCCGCTTATCAGCTAGAAGTATAATTGATAGAAATATGAGACGTAAACCAAAGGAAATAATAAGAATAAAATAATGGACTATGAATTATTTATGAAGCTCAACAGAGCAATATTTTAGGATGAAGAAAGAACCTAAAGTGAGAGCTGATAGGACATTAAAGTGATGTGTTCACTCTTTCCACGACGATTCGTGCGTAGGCGCTTGGAAAAAGATGTGCAATCCTTTTAGGGAGGGGGATACTTCTGACAGCAGGGAGAGTACCTACAGAAGACAACGCAGTTATCAGAGATCTGTGATAGTGCCTTTAATTGCAGGGAACATACACAACATTGTAAAGGCTGGTAAAAAGAAGCATATTACTGCAGGTACATGGTGTTCTCTCAATACATGGGAAACTGTTACAAAGTCGGCTGGGTGTCTAGAAGCAATATATATATATATATATATATATATATATATATACACACATATATATATATAAATATATATATATATATGCAATCTAATGGAACATGCCATGATTTTTTTTCTGTCTGATTTAAATGGAGTACAATAAGGTAGTACAGAGCCCTGATACACCATTTGCATGAGGATTTAACAGGGTTTTCTGGGATTAAAAAATAAATAAAATTGGCAAAGAGCAGGAAAGTTAAAAAGAGCCCTTTAACTGTGCTAAACTGCTGATGGGTCTAGGTAGAAGCCAGCACGGAGAGCAGTACAAACATACCTTTTGTAGAGCTTTTTTTAAAATCAGGAGTAGTGTGAATACAACATTTTATTCTGCCAAACTCTGCTCCTTCAAATGCCCTGGAGGCGGACCATCACTGTGACGTGCTCTCTACACTGAGGTGCTCTACAGCTCCTTCCCGCTCCTCTGAGTGGCAGCTATAGCATCCAACGAGGAGGCCACAAAATTCATAGCAGAGGATAGGGACTGTAAAACAGTTCAATGCATAGAGCACTTCCCAGTGAAGTTTTGCCTCCAGTGTACCTGCAGGAGCAGAATTTGGCAGAATACAACTTCATATTCACACAACTCCTGATGAGAAAAGCTCTACAAAAGGTATGTTTGTACTGCTCTCCCCAGGCTCTTTATTAAAAAATAAAAAAAATCACTAATCAGTTCAATCCCTTACTAATCCAGTTCTGTAGCTCCAGAGGTAACCAATAGTCTCTGTTTACTTCCCCGCAGCCATGACATCATGTATACCCATGGGACTGCTGCAGCAAATCACTGGCCTCAGCGGACAACAGAGGAAGGTAGTGACCACTGAAATGGCAGGGATGGAGTGGCAGGAGATTGAAAATCTGAAAATATATATTTTTTCTAATTAAAGGGGTTCTCCGGGTTTTTACTATTCATGACCTATCCTCAGGATAGGTCATCAGTATCAGATTAGCAGGGGTTCGACATCCGGCACCCCCGCAGATCAGTTGTATGAGGAGACGGCCATAGACAGCAGCAGTGAACAGGAAGAGACAAGGTAGATGGCATGTGCGCCCAGCACGCACCGTCTCATCATACAGCTGATTGGCGGAGGTGTCGAGTGTCGGACAACTCCTTTAATTAACTTTCCTGCTGTTGGCCTAGATAGACAGATAGATAGATAGATAGATAGATAGATAGATAGATAGATAATAGATAATAGATAGATAGATAGGTAGATAGATAGACAGACAGACAGACAGACAGACAGATAGATAGATAGATAGATAGATAGATATGTAAATCATAATGAGTTATAGGCTATGACACAGTGCCAACTCATTTACTCCTGGACAGAAGGTATCAGGCTGTAATATAGCAATCTTTGGTACAGAAACACTCATGGTTTATTAAAGATTACAGATGTTGCCAGCAGGCGTTCCAGCATTGTGCAGTCTGCCATAACCTTCTTCAAAAGGAGGGCACTAATTATGTTCACTTATATCAAGTGGATTAACATCTATCCATGCACATCTTCTGTTTTCTGATGTTCTAATCCAACACTTAATAGGCCAGAAACCTCATTTCACCCAAAATGTTCCAGCAAAAAGCCAGCTCCTCCTGCCGCCAGCGATTGCCATATGATGTTTATCTTCCACTCGTCTTCTATTTCTACTTAGATTGGACAATTGCAGGAGATCATTCTTGCCTACTGGCAGTGCCAAAGTCTTCATCATTTTGTAGAAGAAGAAATTCCTGTTGCTTTCTATTGAACCAATAAATGTATTCATTGTAATTCGTGCAGTTCATTAAACATATCACACATCTGTTCCCTTAGAATGGATTCTAAGAAGCGCAGGGGGTCGTCATCAGACTCTAATGATGCTTACATGGACCATTTCACTTGCACTTAACGTGTCTATCAATGCCAGATTACCGCACGGGGAAGAGACTCCGAGCTGTCATGTCAACTTGTCTTCCGTTGATATTAACTAAGTCTACAATTTCACCCTGTGGTCTTTTTTGTCTTCCAGCCTGCCTTCCTGGGTACTACAAGGCTTTGCTGACGGATGCCCTTTGTACACTGTGCCCGCCTCACAGCTTCTCCCTTCTGGACGGCTCTGCTGAATGCACGTGTGAAAAAGGCTTCTACAGGCCGGAGATGGACCCCAAGTCTGCAACTTGTTCTCGTGAGTTGTGTTGGTTTTTTATAATTTGTTAAAAAAATTATTTTATAAATTCATGAATTCAGAAAATTATCTTTTGTTTAATTCAAGTTTTTATGTTAAGCATTTTTTATCACCATCACTGAAATGTTGCAGATTTTACACTGGCCACTGGGGGCTTGCACTAGACTGAGACTTTCTATGTTGTAGACATCATTTTTCAACTTAGCTGTGTACACCAGGGTTAGGCTTGTAGTCATGACTGAGCTGGCTTCAGGACTTGCAGACAATAGCAGGAAAGCTGAAGATCAGACACCTTACGGGAAAACGGGGCTCCACTTTACTGCCCAGCAGACTTTGGCAGGCTTCTCCAGAGTCTCATGGAGTGAAGACCATAGCACTGTGCAGTCTTGCATTTTCAGCTTTATAGCCACTTCTGACCTCCACCCACATGGCGTCTGGGGCTGAACAATCCGCCCAAGTTGACCACAGTCTTGGGCAATCACCATGGACCGCCACCTTCCCAGAAAACTATGAAGAACTCCTCTCACTCCTTATCGGTCCAGCAGTTATATCATTAGTTTTCAGAGGAATGGACTAGAAATGAAAAAGATGAAGGAAAATAAAACAGTTTCACAATATTGACAGAAGGTGATGAATACATCTCAGCCCTTCCTCCTCTACAGGGTGACCTCTGCACTTATCACAGAGCATGCCCACAACACTCCCATGGATAATAGGTTAGTTATTTCCTGAATTAGTTTTACGGGAGCCTACTATAAACAAATTCTCTGCAGCTACCGCTAAAGCAAATCAGGCAAGATGGCTACTTCATAAATATGTAAAGAAAGGCTAAAAACTATAAAATAAATTCATAAATATATATATATATATATAGAAAGAGTATGTTTTACAACATTCTTTTAACTTGTAAATATAATCTTATATACTGAGCCACTTGTATTTAGTGTCTAGGGCAGTGGTCAGCGACCTCCAGCACTCCAGATGTAGAAAAACTACAACTCCTAGCATGCCTCATTCAATTCTGTGGGAGTTCTCAGAAGATTAGTGTGCATGCTGGGAGTTGTAGTTTCACACTAGCTGTACTGCCGGAGGTTGCATATCCCTGATCTAGGGTCTGATGGATGATGGTATACTTAGTGTCCAGTATTCAGTGGACAGTGGTATATTCAGTGTCCATGATTTCTGGTGGTCAGTCATCTAATTTTAGTGTAATTTTTAGTTGAATGAATATCAGTAAAATGGACACATACAAAGTCCTACAGGGCTTTTCGCGAGCACAGTATTATCAAAGCCTCGTCTTGCTTGTGGAGGCGGCGCAGTGTACTGTAATTACAATTACTTGTCCCATTCAACTGAATGGGGCAGCAGTTGTAATTATACTCTGCCATCACTGCAAAGCAGACAGCGCACATGTAATTTTGAAGAAGAAGCAGCATGAGCCTCCGCTACCCCTTCAAACAGCTAATTGGCGGGGGTGCCAGGTGTCGGACCCCCCGTCAATCTGATATTGATGACCTATCCTGAGGAGAGGACATCAATATCTTGGCACTAGCTGTAAATTTACTGCTTCCCACTCATCCCTTCACTTAATTGAACTGAACCCGGACATTAGAGCTTCTTCACCCAGGCAGCCCCTCTGAGTTGAGCATTGAAGCATTTCTTCTCCGATGCTCTCCCTTGCCCTGGCAAGGGCTTTTTCTTCATATCCGGTGACGTACCGCGTCTCTGCTGGTTCTAGCTTTGTAAGAAACTGATTATCATGTACCATAAAATGTCTGATTTTCATTTTTTATATCAATCATGGCATAACCCCTTTAACATAAAAACTTGATTTAGGCACATTCCCTTGAAAGGGGTTATCCACTTATGGGCGGTCTTCAGCGCTGCCCTAGGCTATTTTACAGGCTAGGGCAGCACTAAGGACCGCCCATTAGTGTCGGTGACATCACCGGGTTCACTGCTGGATGGAAACCTCCGCCTAGCAGTGTAAAAATGTAAACAAACAGCCTTTGCCCTGCGTGATACAGCGCAGGGCAAGGGGAGCATCGGAGCATTAAATGCTCCAATGCTCAACTCAGAGGGGACGGAGGGGTGAAGAACGGATTATGTCTGGGTTCAGCTCTGAACCGGACAACCCCTTTCAAGGGCATGTGCCTAAATCAAGTTTTTATGTTAAAGGGGTTATGCCATGATTAATATAAAAAATGAAAATCAGACATTTTATGGTACATGATAATCTGTTCCTTACAAAGCTAGAACCAGCCCTGTACCTCACATGGATCCAGAGATCTCCCCATTCATTGCTCCAATTTCTCTGCTAGATTTTCTTCTGGCTGGCAGCTTAGGAGGCATGTTCTTTCTCAAAGGATGTGTCCTTTTTCAGGGGGTGTCTCCTTTCTGCTGCAGCTTTCTCCCTTTAAGGGCTCATGCACACGACCATTGTAGTTTTGTGGTCCGTTTTTAACGGATCCGTTGTTCCATAGCTGAGTTTTTTTTTTTTTTCAGTTTTGTGGCCGCATCCGTTTCATTATGCCACAAAACATATCCGTATGGTTTCCAAATGCGATCTGTTTTTTGGGGATCGCAAACGGAAACAGGAAGTTTGTTATCATTACTGTAATGTACTGTAATGTTTGCAAACAGTAAACACATGGGCAAAGTGGGCAGGGATCCGCAAAATATGGATGACATACGGATGTGTTCCGCATGCATTCCGTATTTTTTGTGGACCCATTGACTTGAATGGAGCCACGGACCGTGATTTGCGGCCAATAATAGGACCTACACTACTTTTTTGCAGAACGGCCAAGCGGACATATACGGAAACGGAATGCAAACTGAGTCATTTCAGTTGTTTTTGCGGACCCATTGAAGTGAATGGTTCCGCATACAGTCCGCAAAAAAACCAGAACGGACACGGAAAGAAAATACGTTTGTGTGCATGAGCCCTTACCTGTTATGCTGGAACTGAGTATGTATGGCCATGCTCATCCAGCTCAATAGGTGGACATGCACATTGCAATACAGGGGGGCGCCATTAAAATTAAGATACAAGGTCACTGACTTTTCATGTCATAGACACATATCAAAAGTTTCGATCAGTGGGGGTTTGAGTTCTGATACCCCCCATCGATCCCTAGAATGAGGAGAGAGAAGTGCTCACATAGCATGTGATCTCTCCTCGCTTCAGAAGACAGGCTCAGTAGAAGTCTATGGGCCCATCTCAATTATGTCCTCCACAGCAAGGAGAAGGAGCTTTTCATTCTAGTGATTAGTGGGGGTCTCAGCACTCAAACCCCCACGATCAAAACTTTTGATATGCCTCTCTATGACCATCATGTTTTTGCCCTATACTTAACATATATTTTTGGAAAAAAAGAATGCAAAAAAAAGGATGGAACTCTATGTTGATATGGAGACATCTGTTTATTTTTGTGTATGCCTTAGGCCTATTGCACACGGCCGTATGGCTTTTTCTGTATTTTGCGGTTTGCAAAAAACGGATCCGAAAATAATACAGATGACGTCCGTGTACATTCCGTTTTTTGCGGAATGGAACAGCTGGCCCCTAATAGAACAGTAGTATCCTTGTCCGTTATGCGGACAATAATAGGACATGTTCTATCTTTGAACGGAACGGAAATACGGAAATGGAAGGCATACGGAGTACCTTCCTTTTTTTGCGGATCCATTTAAATGAATGGTTTCGTATACGGTCCGTATACAGAATGCAAAAAACGAAAAAAATTTAATATATACTTTTGTGTGCAAGAGGCCTTAAACGTATGCAAAAAAACGTGATGTGAACCCAGCCTTAGGGCTCATGCACACGAACGTATTTTCTTTCCGCGTCCATTCTTTTTTTGCGGACCGTATGCAGAACCATTCATTTCAATGAGTCCGCAAAAAAAAACTTGGCCTATTATTGTCTGCATTATGGACAAGGATAGGACTGTTCTATTAGGGGCCAGCTGTTCCGTTCCGCAAAGTACGGAATGCACACGGACGTCATCCATATTTTTTGCGGATCTGTTTTTTGCGTACCGCAAAATACTGAAAAAGCCGTACGGTCGTGTGCAAGAGGCCTAAGGAAAAGACACATTTATCAAATAAGATGAGACAATTGATAAATGTGGCATAAAGTACTCCAACACAGACTCAACCAAACTGACTTCAAATTTTCCCGTCGTGACAATTCCTCCCCCATAGTTTATATAACTAGGGAGTCTATTGAGGTTTGGAAACCATGAAGCTCCTGATAGGTTTCCCAAAACTAACTATAAATTCCCTTCACTTACATATTGTTTAATGGTAAAAGGAAACCTGTAAAATCTGTCAATGACTGTTAGCAAAGAACGTTCTCCACTTTTTAGTCCACTGGATGATTGCTTGGTCTACTGTCGGCCTTCATGCGCATGTGGATCTCTACTCACCACCCCAAGTTTTCATCTACCGTTGACTTATTTGCTATGAGATGAGCAGTTTGAGAAAGGAAAATGTTCGAATGTCAGCTTAATGTAAATTACCCCTGAAGTTTTCTCATAATTTAGAAGATTTTTTAACACTATCATCTACAGATCGAATGCTTTATAGTTAAAAGCCTTATCTCCCTCTGAGTCACTTTAGAAATACGGTCTAATTGTAAGCCAGAAGCAATTATCGGATTCTGTGTTATATTGCAGCCATATACAAGTAAAGCGTGGTAAAGTAACTCTACATAAAGTGTGTATTAATGGAAGGCATACTTGTGTTGTTGAACACAGTATATTAAAGGCACACTAGTCAGGAATTGTATATTAAGGTACTAATCATGTAGTGTTTGTGAAACTTAATGGTACCATCCATCAGATGGAGCTTAGCCTCCTCCATCTGCTTAGCCCTTTGTTAGGTAATACAAGTTGATAATAACTCGCCAATGCATCATAAAGAGCAAGTTAAACGTGATATAAATGCATGTACGTTCCCCGGCTTTAATGCTCAGCAGCTGTGCTTTCTTACTTATGCACAGCTCTTTCTATATATATCATGCCTGAAATGACTCTCTTGTGCCATACAGATAGGGAGCTTACTCCCTGAGGACTATTACCGGGTTCCTCTCTCTGAAATAGCAGCAGATGACTCCATTTTGATAGTCTCATGAGACTGATATCAGGGTGGTCCAACTGATTCCACTGCTGGGGATAATGAGTAAAATGGCGGCAATACTTAATTTTACGAGCGGAAGAACCTAAAGAGCTGTGTAGTCAAACAAGGCAGAAGAAGAGTTCTAGGACTTTCTTAAATTATAATTGCTAGAGGTTATAGAGCCATTTGGTGGCATAAACAAATCTTTCATGCAATTTATGGAACTCTGAAATAGAGTGGAAAAAAATATTGTTCTACTTCTTAAAATACACAATTGATACTGACAAAGAAAATGCTCAAATTTTTTTTTTAAAGTTCTATTTCGTCTCATATTACAATTATAACTGAGAAATATATAAGACCCTTAAAAACACACTTTAATTCAGCTTATTAAAAAATAAGCCTAATGTTTCCCAATACATCATTCTGATGATGGTCAATTTGAAACCTGATTTACTATACACCAGAATTGTTTATACTATACACCAGGATGGTAACTCAGAGATACATCAGCATAGGAACACTGGGGTGGAAAAAACTTTCCCTGTGATGACCTTACAGTGTCCCTTAGTCCAGAGACGGCCCCTAAAGGTGCAAAAAAAAGGGGGTTAGTCAGCACCTCCCAGTGCGCAGGTACACGGTGCCATGGCAAAGACCTAGGGGAAAAAAGAGAATTCAGCAGCCCCCTGCAAATCAGATAAAGTACAATAATGCCATAGTCACAAAATATTATAGTGCTAATGCTACGCTTATTTATAAAGTGAGATGCTTGGCCAATGCATTTTGTACAAAACCATCTGAGCCCGTCTGCCGTACGTCAAGGCGATCTCTGTTAGACGGGTCCTAACACTAAATACTACCTGTTATGCTCCATAATGGCCGCCATAAAATTCAGGGAGTGTTGGATCCACATGCATGCTGGGTCCACTCTGCCTTTTACCATTTTTGGTGCCATAATGGCCCCCATTACAAGGGATGCAGGTACCAACATGCATGCCGAGCCCAGTCCATACCTTTCCTTGTACCTGACAGCTTCCAATGAATGTACTGAGAGCAGGTCACAGCTTTATACTGAAACTAATTAAAATCAGCCTATGGGGCAGACAGGCTAATCAGGAGCGCACGACTCGCTGGAGAACCACATCTCCAGCATTGTAAATCTGAAAAAAAAGGGGGTTAGTCAGCACCTACCAGTGCGCAGGTGCACGCTGCCATGGCAAAGATCTAGAGGAAAAAGAGACAATGCAGCAGCACCCTGCAAATCTGATAAAGTACAATAATGCCACAGTCACAAAAATATTATAGTGCTAATGCTATGCTTATTTATAAAGTGAGATGCTTGGCCAATGCATTTTGTACAAAACCATCTTAGCCCGCCTGCCGTACGTCAAGGTGATCTCTGTTAGACGGGTCCTAACACTAAATACTAGCTGTTATGCGCCATAATGGCCGCCATAAAATTCAGGGAGTGTCGGATCCACATGCATGCTGGGTCCACTCTGCCTTTTACCATTTTTGGTGCCATAATGGCCTCCATTACAAGGGATGCAGGTACCAACATGCATGCCGAGCCCACTCCATACCTTTCCTTGTGCCAGACAGCTTCCAATAAATGTACTGAGAGCAGGTCACAGCTTTATACTGAAACTAATTAAAATCAGCCTATGGGGCAGACAGGCTAATCAGGAGCGCATGACTCGCTGGAGTGCCACATCTCCAGCATTGTAAATCTTCAAAAAAAGGGGATTAGTCAGAACCTCCCAGTGCGCAGGTGCACGCTGCCACGGCAAAGACCTAGAAGAAAAAAGACAATGCAGCAGCACCCTGCAAATCAGATAAAGTAAAGATAAAATCTTTTTTCCTCTAGGCACCTAAAGAGACTGGAGACTCTCTGTCCTCGTACCTATCCTGCCAACAACCCTAATTGGCCCTCATGGGTCCCTGTACTCCAACTGATTTCCCCCACTTCTGGGTTCCTCAGGGGACAGACAATATATCATAAGGTGGCTGATTCTATATGCGCCACCGTCAGGGTTATACATAACAAAGGTATAGATACATAAAAAAATTATAAATATATATAGATAAATCAATATACTGCACCAGCAACCATTGATCATAGGGGGCGGTATTGGTAAGACATGACATCAAGATTAGATGTAAACCAATCCCTACAATGAAGATCCACCAGGTAATGATATCTTATAAATGCGTGGACTCTCCCAAGATACCCAGGTTTCTGCCTCCTCTGGTATGCTGGTATGCTGTGCCATGAGTAAAATATGCATAAATAGCGGGTCATGCACATGGCATTGCTGCAATTTTAGTGTGCCAGACTTTACTATTTTTGAAAACACTTATATGTACTATGCTCGACAGATCAGGGTCATTAGGCCGACATTACTCCTATTTAGAGATGGCCTTGCGGTTTGCTGCGAACTTTGCGCGTTCGCGATTCGCCGAACATGCGAACATATGACGATGTCCGCCGGCGCCATATTCCTTTGCATTGTGCCGAACTTTGACCCATGACACACACATCAGGTGGGACAGGGCAGCCAATTGAGATGTTTCAGCACATGGACACACCCCCACCCTATAACAGAACCTGATCTGGCAGCCATTTTAAATTCTGTGTTTTGCCAGTGTAGGGAGAGGTTGCTTTGTGGAGCAGGGACAGACTGTTAGGGACACCAAACGCTAGCTAATAGGGCCACAAAAGTCCTTTTAAGGACTGGTATAGGTGTGCTATCGATAGGTATGATATACTTATAATATACTTTCTAACATAGAAAGTATATTATAGTGCATTTGTAATGTGCAGCAGTTATGTGCGGTTCTGCTGCGATACTGCAGCTATATTGAGGGACAAACACTATTGGAATAACTAATTGCAACTGGTGTGATATACCTGTTGCCCTCCAAAAAACTGATTGAGGGGTGTGATATACCTATAATATAATTTCTAACATAGAAAGTATATAGTGCATTTGTATTGTGCAGCAGTTGTGTGCGGTTCTGCTGTGATACCACAGGTATATAGAGAGACAAGCACTATTGGAAAAACTATTTGCAACGGGTGTGATATACCTGTTGCCCCCCAAAAAACAGATTGAGGGGTGCAATATACCCGCTTCCACAAAATACTGATTAAGGGATTTGATATACCTGCTTCCGCAAAATACTGATTGAGGGGTGCGATATACCTGCTTCGACCAAATATTGATTGAGGCCTGCAATATACCTGCTTCTACAAAATACTGATTGGGGGGTGCGATATACCTGCTTCCACCAAATTTTGATTAAGGGGTTCCATATACCTGCTTCCACAAAATACTGATTGAAGGGTGTGATATACCTGCTTCCAAAAAATACTGATTGAGGGGTGCGATACACCTGCTTCCATAAAATACTGATTAAGGGGTTTGATATACCTGCTTCCACAAAATACTGATTGAGGGGTGCGATATACCTGCTTAAGCAAAATACTGATTAAGGTGTGCGATATACCTGCTTCCACAAAATACTGATTGAGGAGTTCGATATATCTGCTTCCACCAAATATTGATTAAGGGGTTCTATATACCTGCTTCTACATAATACTGATTGAGAAGTTTGATATTGCAGCTTTCACCAAATACTGATTGAGGCCTGCGATACATCTGCTTCCACAAAATACTGATAGAGGGGTGCGATATACCTGCTTCCAGCAAATATTGATTAAGGGGTTCTATATACCTGTTTCCACAAAATACTGATTGAGGGGTTCTATATACCTGCTTCGACAAAATACTGATTAAGGAGATTGATATACCTGCTTCCACCAAATATTGATTGAGGCCTGCAATATATCTGCTTCCAGAAAATACTGATTAAAGGGATTGATATACCTGCTTCCCCAAAAATATTGCTTGAGGCCTGCGATACACCTGTTTCCACAAAAAACTGATTAAGGGGTTTGATATACCTGCTTCCACAAAATAATGATTGAGGGGTGTGATATACCTGCTTCCACAAAATACAGATTGAGGGGTGCGATATACCTGCTTCCTCAAAATATTGATTAAGGGGTTCTATATACCTGCTTCCACAAAACACTGATTAAGGCGATTCATATCCCTGCTTCCACCAAATATTGATTGAGGCCTGCGATACACCTGCTTCCACAAAATACTGATTAAGGGGTTTGATATCCCTGCTTCCACAAAATACAGATTGAGGGGTGCCATATACCTGCTTCCACAAAATACTGATTAAGGGGATTGATATAACTGCTTCCACAAAATACTGATTAAGGGGTTTGATATACCTGCTTCCACAAAATACAGGTACCAATCCTACAGCTCCTGCAAGAAGAGGGTGGTTTGAAGATGTGTTGGTCACTTCGGATATGAGATCATTCTTGCAGCCAACCTATCAACAGCCGCCCTCCGGATCCAGCCTCAGGGAATGCCTAGACCGACAGGTGTCCGACTACATCAGTTAACGGCCGATGTGGACGCTCTGAGAAGCGAGGAACCTCTGGACTACTGGGTGTGCAGGCTTGACCTGTGGTGACAGCTGGCACAATTTGCCATGGAACTCTTGGCTTGCCCCTCATCTCATCGAGTGTCCTGTCCGAAAGGACGTTCAGCGCAGCAGGGGGGATCGTGACTGATAAGCACACTCGCCTAGCTCACGACAGTGTGGACTACCTCACATTTATAAAAATGAATGAGGCATGGATCTCGGAGGAATTCAACACCTGTGACGACCACGTGTAATTGAATTTCCTCATGCAGGCCCACACATATCAGCCACAACCCAGAACAAAGAATGGTCCTTGTCTTATATATATACAGCGGCATAAAAGGCCTTTTCTTTCAGGCGAATGCCTAATTTTCTGGGGCTTGTACTGGCCTACAGTAAAATTTTTATCCAGTGACCGCCTAATGTACCTCCAGACACATAATCACAAGTTATTTTCTGTCAGGTGAATGCCTAATGTTTGGGGTCTGTACTGGCTTACAGTAAAATTTTTATCCAGTGACCGCCTAATGTACCTCCAGCGATATAATCACAAGTTCTTTTCTGTCAGGTGAATGCCTAATGTTAGGGGCCTGTACTGGCCTACAGTAAAATTTTTATCCAGTGACCGGCTAATGTACCTTCAGCCACATCATCACAAGTATTTTTTTCTGTCAGGTGAATGCCTAATGTTTGGTGCCTCTACTTCAGTGGCCTACTGTAAAATTTTTATCCAGTGACCGCGTAATGTACCGCGAGCCACATAATCACAAGTTCTTTTTTGTCAGATGAATGCCAAATTTTTGTGGCCCGTACTCCCATGGCCTAAAAAAAAAATTTCTAGGCTCCAGCAGGGCACATTTTTGAGAGTTTCCATTAAGACGCATAAAAATGGCCCCTGATTAAAATACCTATTTTTTGTGGGAATTTTTGCCATTGATCTCCCTCTGGTATGTCACTGTCCATGTTGTGGGACTATTTGTGCACTTCTAGTAAGTATTTGTTGGCTGCAAATATGATCCACGTTCGTGAAACGTCCCAGCCGATGTTCGTCCATCACTACTCCTGATGTAGAGACAGGGGCGCAACTATAGGGGGTGCAGAGTTAGCAGTCGCTACCAGGCCCAAGAGCCTGAGGGGCCCCAAAGACCCTTGTGCCGCCTAAGAAGACACCAGTATTATAGAAAGTGCATTCTCGTCAATTTACACCTCTGGCTGGAGGAAAGGGGTTAGGTAAAAATTTGGGCATGAGGGTGTGCCATTTCAGTTTTTGCCTCAGGCAGCAAGAAGGCTATGTGCTTCCCTGCCCCTGGCCTCAAAGAACTGAGGGAAGGATGGCCCAAGCTGAACTCTTGCACCAGGGCCCAAGAGCCTTTAGCTACGCCCCTGTGTGGAGAATATATGCCATGGCACACTGCACCAGACACCACCTTTCACTCATTCTTGGCTAGGCCTATTCTCATATCCCTGTGGGTCAATACAGAGGGCTATCCACAGATAACCCCAGGCTATACAAAGCTGGACACAGTACTCTTTTCTGCCAACATAGAATTTCATGCCTATTTTCCATATATTTTACCCTTTGCACTACAAAGGGGGAAATCTGGGGTAACCCTCTTTTACAAATCCACCATATATAGAGCATGCTGCATATTTGAAAATTTGTATGGCTTTATTTAAAAATTTTCAAACCTCATCCACCTTCATTGTACTTTACAAATTTTTGGTACAAAATTCCACAGGGATATTGCACATGGTGATATTAGACTCACCTTTATATTCTCAGCTGTTATAACATTTTGTGATGGAGGTAGGTCACAGGGTGATGTACTTTATCACTACTAGAGGTAATCTATGATGCACATGAAATTTCATGGGAGCATACTGTTTCATACGTCTGTAGTTTTCCTAAATTGCTGGTGCATGAAACAACAGATAGAGTAATCATCCAGGGAACACTAGCGGTGATAACACATGATATAGCGATACAATGTACCACAGAAGCTCAGTGAAATAATCAGTGCTAAGCTTGACTAGTTGACTTATATTTTTGTCATACGTCAAGGCTGTGGATACCTTTGGGGCAATTTTTCTTTTTTATTGCAGTGTGTTTATTTTGGATTAAAATAGATTTTTCTAATTAGTCTTTACTAAATATTGCCTGCCGTTTGCCTTCTGCAACCTTCAGGTTTCCACTGATTCTGCAGACTGTTCTTTCCGCTTCTCAATTAAATCCATCACAGGAGTTGCTTAGACATCTCGATTATGTAGCCCTTGTCTCTACTTTCTTGACATCTTATGAAAACTCATTTACAAGCTGATTTACATGGGCCAACACTCAGGCCAATTATCGAGAACGAACATTGGGACGAACGCTCGTTCTAAATAAATGGCTTGTGTAAAGGTGTTGCAGATCCCCTGATGAACAAACAAATCATTCATTCATCAGTTGAAATGATCTTTCTTGTGACTACCTCTATCATTTTTCCTGGGCAGCAGATTGTGCTTTTTGAACAGGGATCTACTCCGAAAAACAATGATTTTGTTTGGGGACAGGCGATTGCAGTAGCCATCGTTCGTCCTCATGTGCTGGAGATGATCGCTGCATGTAAATGTACCGATTCACCTCCACTGACGAGCAGGCGATTGTTAGGGAGGAATGGTTCCTTCCCGACAATTGCAGCGTCAGCCATACTCTTATCATTTTGAATACAATTTAGTGTTTGATAACTATCTGGAAAGTAGAGCTAAAGGCTGCAGATCAATCTGTCAGAGCAGCTCTCTGTTGGATTTCAGTTAGAAGTAGAAAGAACAGTCTGCAGATTCAGTGAGACCTTGAAGGCTGCAGAGGGCAAATGGTTAAAAATGTTTAAAAAAAACAATTGGAAAAATGCTTTTAGCCCCCAAAAAGCATAATATACTACTATTACTACTACTGCTATTACTACTACTACTACTACTACTACTACTACTAAACTACTGCCGCTGCTAATAATAGTAGTAGTAGTAGTAGTAATAATAATAATAGTAGTAGTAATAATAATAAATACCCACAAAGATGTCCAGAACATCAATATTGCAATATTTCAGTAAATTGTAATAAAATGACGTGCTTCTTCTGTATTGCATTTGATATAACTGTATCTAGACACCTGACCTAAAATGTATTAAAGAACAGTATAATAAAAAGAGACAGACAACTATTAAATGGATAGAAGCCAGAATTGTTTAATGTATTCAAAGTACATAAAAAAAAAAATGAATTCTAAATTACATCAATTCATAAGAAAGAAGTATAAGGCTGCCTCATTTTCCTTCCACACTGTGACAATGATCCCTCTTCAGCATGATATATTTGGATGACGATCTGCTGCAGACACCATCGATCAATTAAGCCAAGATTTTGTTTTGTCCGTGAATAATTTGCCAAATTTTCTATATGTTTCCTTGCCCCTTTCAAAATTCTGTTTACAACCTAATTTTAAAATGAATAATTATTGCCATTTCAGAGAATAAATCATTGGCAACCGTTCAGATTACGCTGGCCACGCTCTTGCTTGGCTTCTCTCCAGAGTCCTTGTACAAGGGAGTATCCCTTGTCAGAAACCTGATAGACCCTCGTGCGAGGAAGCCTCTGATAACGGAAACCTTAGATCAGTTTTGTGACAGTAAGATGAATTGCTGGAGATGTCTTGAATACTGGGATGAATAGGACAGAGGTTGAGCTTCCCAGCAGAAGCTGTCATAAAATCTATGTTTTTATCAGGGGATGATTAATACCGTCCCCTTAAAAGCCCTGTTATGATAAATAGTGCCTGTCTCCATAAGGTTATCATCTTTGGTGACACTGATGGTATCTTGGACAGGTATGCTTCCCTCTGCTTTGTTGTCCCTCTTTAAATGTCACCATCTTCTCTATCTCGTTTAAGGTCCACCATCTGCTCCACATAACCCAATATCGACTGTCAATGAGACATCCGTCATTATGGAGTGGAGCCCCCCAGAGGACTCAGGAGGCCGTAAGGATGTCACATATAACATTCACTGCAGAAGGTGCCAACTGGAAGGACAGAAATGTAGCCCATGTGGAAGTGGGATCCATTATATACCACGGCAATTTGGTTTGTCCCACCCTCGTGTGCTCATCACAGATCTGCTGCCTTACACCAACTATACGTTTGATATTGAGGCTTTGAATGGCGTCTCTGAGCTGAGCTCTGGGCCTAAGCAATTCATTTCAGTCAATATTACTACAAGTCAAGTAGGTGAGAAATATTCCTTTAACCATACAAATGGAAGCATTTTTGGTAAATGGTGAACATGACTTTGATACATCTAATGATATACCATTGGTGGCCGTTATGAGGGCGGGGAGGGCAAGGTCTATGGGATTCAACCATATTTACTTACTGACTATCATTATTTAATTTTATTTTTTTCAAATTGTGAGAAGAACACAGATTCGAGACTATAAACTGAAATTCTCATACAAATGCAGACAGATCAATGCATAATGGAAGCATCAAGGTCACTTATTATGTACAAATGTAGTACCCATCACATTTACTTCTGTTCTTTTATACAATGAACCCATCTTATACATAGTAGAAATACAAATATACCATGAACAGCAAAGAATTTGCTTAGGCAAGAATTCCAGAGGAGCACGTATTGCCTATAAGCCTCCTCATGCCGATTAAGGCATGCTCCATAAGGAGAGATAGTAGTACCCCCAAATCTAGGCAAGGAAAGGTACTATATGAATATAATGGATGTGTGCTATTGAAGGGGTTGTATGCTATGAACTGTCCTTAGTTCTTGGACAGGTCTCTTGACAATATGCAGATCAAAAAATATTCTTCTTCTGGGACCTCCTTAAATCCATATTAAAGCTATATTCTGTAAGGAAACCTGCAATATCTCTTCAATTTCCCTGTAGCACCACCACAGGGAACATAAAGTATTACTGAATCCTTCAGAATTAAATCTTCATGCCCACTACATGGCAACTAAAGGTTTCAAGAGATTGGATGGAATTAATGAAATTTAAGAAAAATAGTTAAAATAAGTCCTGAATTCTGTACTAAATTACCTTTACATAACGTTTTAGCTCTCTGCTTAGTATTCTGCTTGAGGGATATGTTTGAATAACCGAAATTGGCACTCAGACATATTCCTTGGTACATCCATTCAATTTAACAAGGCAAACTATCTGTTTAAGGCTTTGGAGGACACAATTGCATAGTCTTACCAAGGTATTTTGTCCTAAAAAATGACATTCAAATGGAAGCCAGGTCAAGCAGAGTACGAAATTTTTGAACTAATTTTGCTTCATTAAATTGGATGAAACCACTAAGGGAAATGTTTAAATACCGTTTTCAGTCCTTATATTTATCCCCAGGCAGAATGCTCAGCAGAAAGCTGAAACATGATGTGAATGGCCCCTGTTTTTCATGCAGATCTCCAAATCTCTGGCTTCCCTTCACACAGCCATTGAATTAAATAATATAATTCTGCTAAGGACCCCAGGTATTGGCCTCAGCCTCTCAATTATTTTTAAGGGCATCATATAATATAGTTCTCCTCCAGTGGCCACTGTAGGAGAAATATGTGTCCACCTGCAGCTTTGTTAAATGGCCAGCGGGTTCTCGATTAGAGAAGGGTATATCTGCACCTATTTTTGGCTTCTTTAATGGGTCACAGAGTTTACATAAAACTTTTTAGATGTCATACAGACATATTAAAGATTTTGATAGGTGGGAGTCTGAGACCCTCACTGGTTGCAAGAACGGGAGAGAGAAGTGCTCACATGACCAGTGTTGGACTGGGGTGCCCTCGAGCCCACCAGTAAAATTCATTCTGGGGGCCCTCTCTACAGCTACATGAAAAAACAAATTACTCACACATCTCCAGGCAGAAGCAAGATTCTCAAGATGATTGATTATTACAGGGGTCCTTGCAGTGACTTTGACAAGACAGGACCCTGGGGAAAGAGGACAGTGGTTAGTCTTCTTCTATACCTAGATTTCATCTCAGCCATCTGATGTATCTATAATAATAAACTGGGTAGTCTCTTAAATAATATACCCAGTTTTTTATATGGATGCATAGGTTGGTTGAGGTGCTGTATGCTGCCCATGTGTATGTAGTTCAGTCAGTCTACTGTATCTTGTGCCAGTTGTGCAAGGGGTTGAGACTGGACCCTTGCTCAGGGGCCCACCTGGGGATTCACCTGACCCCCTGTGGGTGAGTCCAAGCCTGCACATAACATTCTTTCTCTTCACAGCAAAATATAGAATCAAGACAGGCTCTTAGACTTTCTATTGAGTCTGTCTTGCTTCCTCTCCTGCAGCGAGGAGAGAGAGAGCTTGAGATGCGAGCACTTCTCTACCTTCTTTCTAGCAATCAATGCTCAGACCCCCACCGATCAAAACCTTTGATATGTTGCTATGAAATATCAACCATTTTATGAAAACTCAGTGACCCTTTAATATTTTCGTATTGTACTACATAGGACTTTCTAAATAATAGAGACAAAAAGAAAGACATGGTTGAAATAGTAATCACTTAAACATGTACACATCTTTCTTTTAGTAAGAATTACAGTAAATTCATACAACCATGTCGAAGAATTTTCATGCAAAATCTTGATGTGAAATAAATAGCAGTTTTATTTCTTGTAGCGTTAGGTTACTGTATTTTATTTCACTACTGTTTATTTTTATATTTGTTTTCAGTATAATTTTTTTCATTTAAATGTAATTTTCCTTCAAAATATTTCAAAGAAAAAGTATGATCCATATCATGTTATATATTTAGTGGTTCCATGGCGAACTGGGAAGGGAATTCTTGAAGAATAATTGTCACCTGTATTAACCTTTATAAGCTTAAAAACACTCATTCTTTTAATTTCTTCCTTAGTCAACGTAATCCTGAAAGAACGAAAGAGCAAAGACAGCGTCACTTTGGCTTTTCAAGGACCAGAAAAGACTAAAAATGTGGTGGTGGAATACGAAGTAATCTACTATGAGAAGGTCGGTGCCACAAGTTTATGTTCATTGTCCCACTGGGAATATCAGTAGAAACTGATTTGTATTTGCTATTTTATATTCCCTGCAGAATCAAAAGGAGCAAAATTATACAATATTGAAAACCAAATCAACTTTTATGACTGTGGACGGCCTAAAACCTGGAACCACTTATGTGTTCAGAGTCCGGGCTCACACAGTGGGTGGTCAAGGAATTTATGGGGGAGAAATAGAATTGGAAACAAGTACGGAAGGTAAATTATATGTTTTATTACATAAAGTTTATTTGTCTGTTACTCATCACTTATATTCATATTCACTCATATACATCACTCATACACATATTCAAGAGATAAGGAAATACACATACCATATTTTTCAGACTATGAGAAGCACCTAGGATTTGGAGGAGGAAAATAAAAATATATATATTTTCCATCAGACCTTAAATCAGACCCCCATTCTTCATCAGACCTCATATAATTAACCCTATAGCAGTATTCCTTTGCGCTACTGTTCTATTGGTCGTCATGAGCATCCCACTTCAGAAGGAGATGTGATACATGAAGGTGTCAGACAATGTGATAATACTAGAATGTGCTAGATAATAAGCACATCTGAGAGGGTGTTAGATTGAAATAAAGTGTGAGACAAAACAGATGCTCCCTGATTTTGTTCTCTTCTTGTTTACTGCCTGGAATGCCATATACCATGTTGACCCAACAGTGAAATTAATTCGCTTACAAACTTTTATTTCCTGACCTATTTATAAATGAGTGATTTCCAGTGCATTAACCAACTAACCTAATCGCATCTATGGATTTTGGTCTATGCGAGCCACTCAATCCAACGTTGCCCACATATCCAGCTCATTGGCAAATTAACCAAATTGAATGAATAATGAATGTAATCTCAAATTGGACCCATTTACAAGGTGCCATTTTTTTTAACATTCTCCAATTTAGTAGCATGAACAGCGTTTCTTTTGTTAGTTGCCTTTGCTCTGGTTCATAGAGCACAGAAGTGCCATGATGTCTATTAGCCCTAAACAGACATATGGTGGAGGTGGAAATGCGAAAACCCCTTTATGTATTCAGTTAAAGGGGTTTTCCCATGAATAATATTCTACGTTTTTCAAACCAGCCCCTGGATCCGAATACTTTTTTAATTGCATGTAATTAAAAATGTAGTATAGGCACTGAGTTATTCACTGAACTCTACTCTTTTTCTAATTTCTCTGCCCTGCTCACTGAGATGGAAGCACGTGCACAGTTCCATGTTTCAACTGCCACCAAATTCAAATAACCTATGAAGAACTAGACCTAACAGCAGGGCACACCCAGTATTACCTATAAACCTACTGATAAGACAGTGTTAAAGCCCAAAATAAAAGCAATCAAGTAATAAAATATATTCCATATTAAGTTTAAATTAAAAAACATACACTTTTTCAAAAATTGGAGGAATCCACACAAAGTAGGTAATCAGAATTCATGTGAGGGACACACTCAGGGCAATATTAGGTCAAACAGATTTAATGGCCCACAAAAGGACACAGAGGACACTGGTATCAATAGGTCAAACAAAGCAACCCAGAAGATTGCAAATAAGAAAAGTGAAAATCCCCTGACGAAGCTCGTTTGCGAAATGCGTTGGGTGAGTGAGGGCATCTCACTGGTATATCTATTCCATAGACATATTCACGTCTTACCCATTCTATAGGTCCTTTTGTATGCACTTTGCTTTTTTGCAATCTTCTGGGTTGCTTTGTTCGACCTATTGATGCCAGTGTCCTGTGTGTCCTTTTGTGGGACATTGAATCTGTTTGACCTAATATTTATGTCTGCCCTGAGTGTGTCCCTCACATGAATTCTGATCACCTACTTTGTGTGGATTCCTCCAATGTTTTAATCAATGCATGTTTTTTAATTTATACTTAATAAAGAATATATTTTATTACTTGATTGCTTTTTTCTGGGCTTTAACACTGTCTTCTCAGTAGGCTTATATGACACCAACTGCAATAGAAGGATACGCTCACTAAACTGCCAGCTTGAAATAATCTAGCAGAGAAATTGGAGCAATGGATGGGGAGATACCTGGGTTCATGTGAGGTACAGGGCTGGTTCTAGCTTTGTTAAAAAGAGGCTGTCATATATTACAATATATGTACTTTATGCACTATATTTCGGATTTTCATTTTTTTTACATTAATCATGGGATAGCCCATTTAGGCAGGTAAAAAACAGGTACAGTATGCATCAACTTGTCTTCAAGAAACTTTTGGTGGTCTAATCTTATGAGATGTTAGTTTATGATCCATGCATTCTTGTTATTATAAATGTTTTCTTTGCACCTGATATGTACTTGAAACTGATCTTGGGTATTGTATGATTGATAACGGCACAATGAATATGTTTTCATATAATCTTCAATGTAAGCCCCTGATTCCCGGAACAACCGATGTATGAGGAGCTTTTTCTGAATAGGAATTAATGTTCCCAGAGGATCTGTGTAATCTTGTGACATCCGGTATTTAATCCGAAATATAGACTGATTTGCCGTTATTTGCCATGATTAATGGATTCCCTTAGGAATATTTTGGAAAACATCCACTAATCTCTCCTGCATTCTGTATTCTAATGTCTGAATGGAATTTACTTGTGATCCATCATTAAGAATACTCAGGATTATGTCATTTAGTTAGCAGCTGATATGACAATATTTTGTCTTATTCTCATGTTCAGAAGTCAAAATTTTTGAGATCATTTAGAATTTAAAAGATTGATGATAATTAAGTTACACTCCATTATAATTCCATTAATTGCAGACTACACAAGAAAGATATCCCGTATCGGTGTGCATCGGTCATACAGGGCTTTTGTTGTACTGAAATTTGAAATCTAGACCTTGAATATATAGTAGATGCTTTGTCTACATTTTTTCTCCTTATGGCGTTCTTATTTGTATATGGTATGCAGGGTCACTTGTATAGAAAATGGGATCTGGGTGCCTAAACAATACTTCCATATAGTATCCAAACAATACTATTTTATAGTGTACTCATAACACTGCCCTATCATGTCTACACATGATACTGCCTAGGGATGAGCAAATCGACTTCAGATGGTACATCCGGAGTCGATTCGCAAAAAACTTTGCTGTAATACTGTACTGAGTTCCCGCTCTGTACAGTATTAGAATGTATTGGCTCAGATGAGCCGACGTTATTACCCGAGTTTAGTACCAAGGTTTTTTACAGTAACAATTGATTCCCGAAGTTATTACACGAAGTCTCGCATAACTCTGCGAAGTAATAACTTCAGCTCTTTGGAGCCAATACATTCTAAGGGTACTTTCACACTAGCATTTTTCTTTTCCGGCATAGCGTTCCGTCCTATGGGCTCAATACCGGGAAAAAACCGATCAGTTTTATCCTAATGCATTCTGAATAGAGAGCAATCCGTTCAGTATGCATCAGGATGTCTTCAGTTCAGTCACTGTACGGTTTTTTGGAGAAAATACCGCAGTATGTCGGATCCGGCATTATTTTACATTGAAATGCATTAATGCCGGATCCGTCCCTAAGTGTTCCGGAAAAACTAATCCGGTTTTGCGGTCTGCGCATGCGCAGACCTTTAAAAATGTGAAAAAGAGAAATACCGGATCTGTTTTTTCCGGATGACAACCGGAGAGACGGATCCGGTATTGCAATACATTTGTGAGACGGATCCGCATCCAGATCCGTCTACAAATGGTATCCATTTGCATACAGTTTGCCGGATCCGACGCTAGTGTGAAAGTACCCTAATACTGTGTCTGTACAGTATTACAACAACATTTTTTGTGAATCGACTTCGGATGTACCATCCGAGATCGATTCGCTCATCCCTAATACTGGCCATCATACAGCCTACCTAATACCACCATATAGATTGGTAAGGAACAGGAGAGACTAAGTGAATGAAAGCGATTTAAAAGCTCTCTCTGCTCCCTATCCCTTCATCCACATCTTCTGTCATCCCTTGGTTGAACTCGATGGACATATGTCTGTAATATGTCTTTTTGTTGGGTACAACATTCAGTGTCACTGAGTGCTCTGCAGATTACTGGAACTGACAGTGAAGCAGAATGTTTCCTGCTCCACCATCAGGTTCCTGTGTGTTCCACCGCTGAGACACTTAAGAAAAGGAGGACTTCTTGCCCAGTTTGCTACCGTTATATCTAAAATAAAAAAATAACCAATTGAAATATTGTTAATTTCAAATATCCTATTTGTCTCCATGGTTATAGACTACACTCAAAGCCACTGTAGTCTGATCCTGCAGTTATGCTTTTTCAATCATCTGTACCATACCATACTAACATACAGATCGGCCCAAACTTACCTTTTCACAAATTTCTTTAGGGACGTCAGTTTCTCATGATACTAATTCAATACAGTATTGTGACATTCTAGCAAAACCCTTAATAATATGCAAATCACATCACAACAATTGGGTGGCCACATATAGACACATGTAGTGTAAACATCTCCCGAAAGTGTCTTGCGAAATCAAAGCTGGTAAACTCGCACCACTCATCTCAGGATATGTGAAGCAAAGAAGAAAGGTAAGGAAGGACACAGAACATTCGGTGGGTAGGGGGCAGATAGAAAAAGTAATATTTCTTCAGAATCTGACTACAACGAGTTTATTTGTAGTCTGTAACCATGGAGACACATGGGATATTTTTTTATCAAGACTATTTGCAAAGTTTCCTAATTTTTAGATTCTAGATGATATTGGACAAAAAAGGTTGCAGAGGTGGATACACTCTCTATGGTAACAATAATTTGGCAAATATAAATACCGCCACATGCATTATTGAACTTTCTGACACTCTTTTCATATATATATAACCTTATAAATATAGAGAAAATGTGATTATCACTGTTGCTTTTGGGGTATTTGCTTGTCAATAGTATGGCCTCCATATGCTTGAGTGGGTTACCTCTTGAGGCTTTACATTTAGACATCACACAGGTAGGATAACTAGATCATTATGACATTAGCTCATTGGTGACAGTGATTGAATGGAGCGAATACAAGCTATGTACAACACTGCTGAATATGTTGGACAGGGCATAACTTGAAGCCCCTGGGTCCCAATTCAAAATCTGTGACTGGACCCCCTTTGACAAGGCCCTGGTGGGACTGCTACCTCTGCATACTGTATAGCTAGGACTTTGATATTGGAGCTATAGATATAAAGCCAACATTGTAACATAACTTTTGTTGCTTATGACCATGAAATATAAACTATGTACAGTAAGTCTATTTGCTTATCGTGTATTTCTTTGTTTCAGATATGATCGCCATAACAGATCCTAACCAGATTACTATTTTGGCTATATCTGTGGCTGGAGGGATCATTCTGCTCATTTTCCTGGTGACCTGTTTCTTTGTCAGTGGAAGGTAAACACTTTGTGCAGATTATTACATTTCGTAGTATTATACAGTATGTATGCTTTGGTATACACTAAGAGCTCAAAATGCCATTTGAGTACTTTTAGGGTATGATTACCTGCTATTTACTTAGGACACAGCTGTCCGTGACTACAGTTTAGCTACAGTGTCCACAGGGAGTGTGAGGTAGTCAGAGACACGCCCCCTGTCTTATTGCTTCAGGCTGCTGCTCCTTTCCTTCTTAGACTGGGTGCTGACTATAGATACCAGTCAATCATAGGCTCACCAGTAAGCCAGAACACAAGGGGACGGGGGGGACGGGGGGACGGGGGCGATTTCTACCATAGGAAGGGAAGAATCATTACAAAGGGTAAAATCTGATGTGAAATTCTTCATCTTTGTGCAGCAGAAGAGAGCTTGCTGAGGATTTGAAAATATGTGCAAATATTTCCTTCAGTGTGGGAATAGGAGTTTAAAAATTCCGTTGACTTACACTGTGCTGTAGTTTGCTGTGAATTCTCCATTTGATAGCCGCACAAAATATCTGCACTAGATTCACTCTTTACAAACATGAATTTAAGGGGTTTTCTGGGACTTAGATATGAAAGACATCTTCTCAGGACAAGTCATCAATATCACACTGGTGGGAGTGTGAAACGTGGCACCACCAGTGGTTAGCTGTGGTTCCGGAAGCTGACAGTGTATAAAGCTGGAGGCAGAAGGCTATGTACACTGTATAGTTTCCAGTGTAGGTATACTAAAGCTCAGCATCCATTCACTTGAAGTACCCCAGCAGAGTCTTCTGCTTCTGGTTCCATCCACTGTATAGTTTCCGGCTGCTCAAAGAAGCTCGTATTGATAACCAACTAGTCACCAACCTTCTATTGATGCCCTGTCCTGAGGATAGGTCATCAATATCTAAGTCCCGGAAACCCGTTGCCCGGCCGTGCCCATATTGCGGCCCGCAAACAGTGGGTCCGCAATACACGAGTCCCGGCCTTGTGCACACCGCATCATGGAAGGTGCTGTGCAGAACAGAGGCACGGGACCCCACGGAAGCACTACAGAGCACTTCTGTGGGATTTCTCCCCATACCTCCACACCGCACTGCAAAAGAATAGAACTTGTTAGGGAACGCAGCCTATCACATCACATATTCACAACACAAACTTCATAAGACTAATCCTTTGTCTGTCTGGATTATCATTGTCAATGAGGAATTCTCCTCCTCTCATTGATATAAGTCATGATATGGCTGCAGTGCTCTCTTTGTCTCCTGCAGCATCGAGTCAAGGTAACCTTGCAGCGGTTACCTATTTTTACTGATTATGCTATTGATTACTGTGTGCAGTATGATGATTGCTGCTTCTCTTTCAGGAAGATCTTTGCTCTGTTTTCTATCATTGCCTTTCCTGCTAATTCAGCTCTAGTGGTTTATATTGACTCTTTTGTATATTGACTCGTTTGTAAAATGTCGCAGCATAGATATTTACGCTTTGCAAATGTATGAGTAATATTCATTTACTGTATATAGCAGTTAATGATCGGTGAATTACGCCGAATTTCACAAAGAAATTTAATTTGTGACAAATTACCTCATCATGAAGCGCATTCCTTTGTGGGCGCAATGACAGGGGAATGGCGATCGAACCCCTCAGATGCCGCGTTCATTGCTGATTGCGGCATCTTAGGCTACAATTGTGGGCTTTCAGGGGTTAATCCAGTAAAAAAAAAACAACATATCTTATCCATTTGCTTGCGGAGAGGCCTTCGCGGCCATCTTAATTGAAGACACTGCGCAAAATATTGCGTTTTACCTTTTTTTTTATCAGTTCATTTTTTAATATCACATGAACATCATCAAGGATTTCGCAGTTTTTCTTTGTATAGTTGAAAATAAATACCACCACTTACAAAGATATTGGTGTACGCAGACACCCATGACATGGGAGATCAAAATTCCCGTGAACATTACAGCAGTTAAATGATCGAAGTAATGTAACTTTGCATATAATAACACAATAGCACCCTTCCCCTCACCCCACCCCACCCCAACTTGAGCAGAGAGACATCAATGTCTGTAGCGTCTTACCTCTTCACACCATCACTGATAAAAAATTTCCAGAAGTTCGGACTAAAGTCATTTAGTTTGTCTTCGATTCGCCCAACACCAATAGTAGTGGTCATGTCAAGAAAAGTATTGTCCAAGTCTGAAACAGGATCTCTCTGATTACACCCTATATGTAGCTTATAGAAAAACTGTGGACAATGGAATATGTACCATGGAGGCAGCCTATACAGCTGTATGGGGCCATTGGGTAGAGGAAGCCCAGACCTAGTTGTGCTATTTGCTGGTGAACACCTGTAAAGGATTCCCCTCTACATTCCCATCTACATAGGAACTGCATTGTTGGCAAACAAGGGGTTATCATTTCACCCAAGGGTTTTATAAAGAGCATATAGGGAGAAACAAACGCCACCATAATAAATAGCCCAGTAAGATCTTTACGAAGGGGTCCATCTCTTTGTGTATGCCAAATAAAAAGTGGCAATTTGATATGATTTGCTCTTTTATTTGTATTGTACTGTGTTTTGCTGTTGTATGATCCATAATAGATGACTGGGTTGTTTACTGAGTGTTACCGACCTTGTCCTACTCCAGTTCTTATGATTATCTGCAGAGTTCAATTTATTGTAATCTCTATGTTCCTGCTACTACTGACATGAGACCTTGTTGAGATGATCATTGCTCACTCCTGTACTCAAGAAGGGAAGACATGCCATATGTGCAGCCTTTTCAGCTGCACAAGAACCCAGTGCCAATTAAAAAGGTTGTCCAGTTTCATGATATTGATGACCAAGCCTCAGGTTGGCATGCAGGTAAACATTGAAGAGGATGAAGTGCTGGTACCGTATGTGCGCCGCGGCCCCTTCAAACAGCTGATCAGTGGGGGTGCCGTGAGATGGACTCCTTTACTGATCTGATATTGATGTGTCTGAGTTAAAGGGGTTGTTTTTCTCAGAACTTTGAAGGCATATCATTAGGATATGCCATCAAAGTCAGATAGATGTGGGTGCCACTTTTGATTCCTTCACCTATTTCAAGAATGGGGCCCCCGAAAGTGAAGGAGAGGGCATTGTTCATGCACGGTGTGCTCTCCATTCATTTCCATGGGAGTTCTGAAAATATCCAAGCAAGCCTCACCAATCCCTGTCACTGCCGATACGATGCAGTGCTGGTTCCTGCTGCTCCGCACTTAGGACCTCCCAGACTGAAAATGTGGCCAGGTAGTGGTAATGATTTCCAGAGAGTGGGGGCCGTATGACTGAAGGCTCTGACTCTAAATAATTTCTGCCAGATCCGGGGCTGGGATAGTTTATTCATTCTGCCAGATCTGAAACGACGAAAAGGGGGCTTCAGTAGTTTATTCAAGTAGATTAGGCCTAAGGGACCTAAGTGAAGAGCAGCGAGAACCAGTGCAGCATGGTATCGGCAGTGATGGGGGATTGGTGAGGGTGCGTATTGATTATTCTTTATTTTCAACCCATTATGACAATGCTTCTTTTTCAATATTCCTCTGAAAAAAGACCTTTACAATTCACTGCAGTTACTGAAGAAATTCTTAAAGCAAGTGAGGGGTGGACACAGGAGAAGGAATTTTCTGTAAAAGCAAATCATCAGCGTCCATGTATCGCCACTGATTTTTTATAATGCAATGTTTTCACAAGTATTATTCACAGACATGGCAACAGAAAATGTCTATTGATGTGAATTATCATAATGTAGAATAGGCATTGGTGTTGCAGTGAGCCATGCTTTTGTAGATTACACAAGAGGCGGCTCTAGTACAATACTCTATTCATAATCAGCCATTGTTCTTGGTGGCATTTAGGGACCTACAAATTCTTCTTTAGATAAATCTTTTTTTCTCAGTACTAATGAGACTCGGAAGATGAAAGGGATCTCACATTCAATGTTAATGGAAAAACAAAATTCCAACTCAAAGAGGCAGGAGCTAAACGAATGGAGGAGACATGATAGAACCATAAATGTCTTTTACCCACATGTGCTGGTTGAATTTAGTTTGAAGCCTGGAACCTGGAGGTTCATTTACCGACTCATAATGCTTTTGCATCTATAGTGGACTACCGGCTTATCCACAAAGTCAGTCTAAGGGTACGGCTACACACTGGTGCCGCGGCCAGGGTCACAGTGGAATTGCAGTGTAGTGGTGATGCCATAGAAATAAATGGGGTCGCAGCACGAGTCACATGTGTGCCAAGACTGCGACCCCTGAATCGCAAAAATCCAACACTGCTGGATTTTTTGTGATCCTGGGGTCTGAAGCCGTTACACTGTGATCCCACTGTGACCCTTGGTCGCGTCAGTTTTTGCATGACCAAGATCACCATGTAGCCGAGCCCTTAAAGGGGTTGTCTTACTTCAGCAAAGGGCATTTGTCATGTAGACACAGTTAATACAAGGCACAAGTATACAACGTATTGCCTTTGCTGGCATGATTCATTTTTCCATCACATTTTACACTGCTTGTTCCTAGGGGTTACGACCACCCTAAAATTCAGGAGCCATGGCCGTGATTGCACACTATAGGAAAAAGTGCAAACTTCTTTGGTGGCCGAGACTGGGAGGAGAGCACATAGGCCGGCACGGCCACTGCTGCTGGATTGCAAGGTGGTCGCAACACCGGAAAACGAACAGTGTATAATGTGATGGAACAATCACAATACATTAGAAAGTGCCTTAATGCATTAACAACCAGGTAGTTGTCATATGCAGCCATATCATTATAATACACACGTAGAACAGCATACTATGCATGTTAACATTTGATGGCATCAACACCTTCGGAGGAATCACTCCCCGCTCTTACATATTACATTCCTGCTATATGACCAGCGATCATGTGTTATTTACAGCTTCTTGTCCTAGATTAACCTCATTTTAGCATTAGACATGGACGAGTTGTAAATGTAAGCTCGATTCAGTGACCGTGTCATTTTCTGCACTTCTCAGTCATGGTCACAGCAGGATATTTGTAAGGGATAACTATCACACATTTAATCATTGCATTTTAAATTACCGTATTTTTCACCATAGGATGCTCCTGCCCATAAGATGCACTTAGGTTTTAGAGGAGGAAAATAAGAAAAATATATTTTTCAAAAGTCCTCAGATCAGATCCCCAATGTTAAGGTCCTATTACATCTGCAGATGTAGCAGGCGATTGTCGGGAAGGAAGCGTTCCTAGGGCTCAGCTGCTCCCAGGCCATGTGACACATGAACCTGTTGTCACTCGCCTAGGAAAAGTAGAGAGAAGGAGCGCCGCTGCCTTCTCAAACAGCTGATCGGCGGGAGTCCCAGGTGTTGGACCCCCACCAATCAGATACTGATGACCTATCCTATCCATGGCACAGGTCAACAGTATAATAATCTCAGAAATCCACTTTAAAAGTTAAGTTTCTAATTCGCAATACATTCTTTATTTTCTTCCTCTAGTCAGGACAGATGAAAGAGACAAGCGTCCGTAAAGCTCAAAATGCTGTGTAATAATGGTAATGGTAATTTACAATCAATTACATAATGTATATAGATCCTCTCAGTCATCCACGGATTTCCGTTGTTCACTTTTCTTCTTGTTTTGATCCAGACCATTATGGGCAAACATCGTTGGTCAAGGGTGTGCAGCCCCATCTCCACCAGAAGAAGACATCAGTATTACTATGTGGCACTTGGAACATGGGGCACTGTTACAGATCTTGCAACTCAGACCCCAAATTTATACAGATCCCAGATCAGCCCCCAATTTATACAGGCCACAGTCATCCTGCTGCTACTTCCAATACTATGCCAACTGTACTCCCCCATTCCCAAATACACTATACTGTTAGAAATAACAGTGCATACAGATAATCCCCCATAGTAATGGTGCTTCTAGACTGCTCTCAATAGTAATAGTGGCCCTAATAGTGAAAATACTCCCCAAGATTGCCTCCATTAAAAGCAATGCCATCCATAATGTGCCCAATAATAATACCCCTACAGTACCCCAAGTAGTAATAATATAACCATAGTGCCTCCAGTATTTATAAAGCCCCTCCTGCAGTCACACCTGTAGTTCTAATGCCCATCTGCAGGTACAACTCCCCTGCAGTGCCCCCTGTATTATAATGCCCCATGTATTGCCAATATATAATGCTCCTCTCCTTTCCTTTTTCCCCCTGTTTCTTTCCCCCCCCATATTGCTAGTATATAGTGTTGTTTGCCAATTTTTATAGCAAATATTGGCACTTCGAGAATTCACGAATATCTAGAATATAGTGCTATTTCTTCCTAATCGTGAGTATTCTAGATTTTTTTGGAGAACACGAATTCTCGAATTCGCGAAAATATGACGAATATTCGCCCAAATATTCGTGAAATATCGCGAATTCGAATATTGTCCTGCCACTCATCACTGCTAGTATATACATGTCAGTATATTTATAATAATCCCCCTGTAGTGCCAGTATATAATGCTTCTCCCGTAGTGCCAGTATATACAAGGCTCCCACTGTAATGCCAATAGATATATATATATATATATATATATATATACACTGCTCAAAAAAATAAAGGGAACACTTAAACAACACAATGTAACTCCAAGTCAATCACACTTCTGTGAAATCAAACTGTCCACTTAGGAAGCAACACTGAGTGACAATCAATTTCACATGCTGTTGTGCAAATGGGATAGACAACAGGTGGAAATTATAGGCAATTAGCAAGACACCCCCAATAAAGGAGTGGTTCTGCAGGTGGTGATCACAGACCACTTCTCAGTTCCTATGCTTCCTGGCTAATGTTTTGGTCACTTTTGAATGCTGGCGGTGCTTTCACTCTAGTGGTAGCATGAGACGGAGTCTACAACCCACACATGTGGCTCAGGTAGTGCAGCTTATCCAGGATGGCACATCAATGCGAGCTGCACCAAGGCCAGTACATCAGGAGACGTGGAGGAGGCCGTTGGAGGGCAACAACCCAGCAGCAGGACCGCTACCTCCGCCTTTGTGCAAGGAGGAACAGGAGGAGCACTGCCAGAGCCCTGCAAAATGACCTCCAGCAGGCCACAAATGTGCATGTGTCTGCTCAAACGGTCAGAAACAGACTCCATGAGGGTGATATGAGGGCCCGACATCCACAGGTGGGGGTTGTGCTTGCAGCCCAACACCGTGCAGGACGTTTGTCATTTGCCAGAGAACACCAAGATTGGCAAATTCGCCACTGGCGCCCTGTGATCTTCACAGATGAAAGCAGGTTCACACTGAGCACATGTGACAGACATGACAGAGTCTTGAGACGCCGTGGAGAACGTTCTGCTGCCTGCAACATCCTCCAGCATGACCGGTTTGGCATTGGGTCAGTAATAGTGTGGGGTGGCATTTCTTTGGAGGGCCGCACAGCCCTCCATGTGCTCGCCAGAGGTAGCCTGACTGCCATTAGGTACCGAGATGAGATCCTCAGACCCCTTGTGAGACCATATGCTGGTGCGGTTGGCCCTGGGTTCCTCCTAATGCAAGACAATGCTAGACCTCATGTGGCTGGAGTGTGTCAGCAGTTCCTGCAAGACGAAGGCATTGATGCTATGGACTGGCCCACCCGTTCCCCAGACCTGAATCCAATTGAGCACATCTGGAACATCATGTCTCGCTCTATCCACCAACGTCACGTTGCACCACAGACTGTCCAGGAGTTGGCAGATGCTTTAGTCCAGGTCTGGGAGGAGATCCCTCAGGAGACCGTCCGCCACCTCATCAGGAGCATGCACAGGCGTTGTAGGGAGGTCATACAGGCACGTGGAGGCCACACACACTACTGAGCCTCATTTTGACTTGTTTTAAGGACATTACATCAAAGTTGGATCAGCCTGTAGTGTGTTTTTCCACTTTAATTTTGAGTGTGACTCCAAATCCAGACCTCCATGGGTTAAAAAATTTGATTTCCATTTTTTAATTTTTGTGTGATTTTGTTGTCAGCACATTCAACTATGTAAAGAACAAAGTATTTCAGAAGAATATTTAATTAATTCAGATCTAGGATGTGTTATTTTTGTGTTCCCTTTATTTTTTTGAGCAGTGTATATACACTATATATATAAAATACAAAAAAGGGCAGCACTTCATAGTAAGAAAATACAAAAAACCTTTTATTCACCAATGTGGTACAGCAATGTTTCAGCTCAGCAATAGAGTCTTTCTCAAGCAAAGACCAAGGACCTTATTAAGTATGTCAATGTATGGCATACAGTTACTTAATTTAGAGTAATGTCAGGAGGATTTTCAGACATATACAGGCCTAATCGCAATGAGAATAGAGCTGTAGCAACACTAAGTAATCATGCATATCACTGTATTCTGACTACATTGAAGTCGATGGGCCCATATTGCACTTCCACATGATTTCAATGGCTTAATATACAATATATTATGGAGGTACTCTACTCATTACTTCAAGGCGAGAACACGTCAGTACTATGGTACCTAAAATACCATAGCACTAGGGGTGAGTTGATGGATTCTAATGAATTGATTAATTTCATTACCAAGAGTTCTTCACCTATGAGGGGCCTGTGCCGCTCTTCTGAGTAGTGGCACAGGCACAGAGGCTCTGTCTATGTTACTGGAGCAGACACTGTACATGCATTGCTATATTTCCGGGTAGCGGCGCATAAACAGTTGCTGCCCCTGAAGCGGATGCAGGACTTTTGTGCTTGTGGCACAGGCACCAGATTTCTAGATGTCCAGCCATGTCAATCAACAGGCAGGTGGGTGATTTTTCACCTGTGGAGACAGCCCTTCATAGGTGAAGAACTATAGCTAATAACATTATTCATTAGAATTGATTTGCTCATCCCTACATAGCACAAAACTGTATGAATTCTATGTGTCGCCATACAGGCCTAATAGACACACTCCGTCATGTGCCTGATGAGTAGCAAAAATTCTCATAGAAATTAGGATTTACATTACGTACTCCCAACAAGTTTTTCGGGTTTGAAGCACTGTGGCATTTTCCAGTTATATTTCGTTCACATGGATGAGTTTAGGAAAATATTTCAGCCACATCTATTATAAACAGACATCTCATTGCCTGAGAGACACGTAATGAAGATACATGGGGAAGAACGCGGTACAACTGCATAAAGAGCAGTCATTTTTAATGATGCCGCATTAGAAGACTAATGTTCTTGTAAACAAATAATTCAAAGCATTGTAAAAAGCGGAGCCGTACTTAGCAAGCCTATTCTCAGACTATACTCTGACTTCACAGTTATCAGTCCTTTGACTAACTAAATTACATGTCAGTTTGTCAAAATCCATGTATTGGGCATATAGAGTCACATGCATTGGAACAGACTATATGCAGTGGAACAGACTGTACATATATGTCTGCATGTACAGGGTCTTCCAAAAGTAGGGGTCAGAAATTCTTGAGAAATAGCTCACAGTGGGCTAAAAAATTTAAAGAAGGAAGGAAAATTTACTCACACTGATATATTGCTCCCGTTATGCCACTTGCCAGGTCCCTCTAATCTCTGCTTCCTGTTCTGGTCCTGACATACCAGAAACGCCAGGAGATGCCTGCCAAGTCAGTAATTGGTAGATCAATGACTGGACTAGGAAGCAGAGACCAGTGGGAACTCACTAAGCATTATGGGAGTGATGGGAATTGGGTGAGTATTCCTTCTTTTATTTTTTCTATCCCACTTTTAGCCCTTTCCATCAAACTTTGACAACTCATTTACGGTAATTCTTAATGTCACTGTTAGCCAAACTGCCACCTTAACAAGCAAAGGCTGCTTTGGTTTCAGTGTCAGGATTTTACCCAGCAATGATCCAGTGCACATCTGTTCTAGGAGAGTTGCCATGCTAACCGGCCAAACTCCAGCTGCTCGACGTATCAGTGAGCCTGGATGCTAAGCCAATCAGGTTCCTGGCTTGGCATCCATTCCCAGAGCTAGGCAGAGGATTTAAATTCAGCATTTGCTGCTTGTTAGTGGCTGTGGTTTGTATGTGTCCTGACTCCTGTTACTTTGTGAACTTTGGGAACTTAGTGAACTGAATTTGGCTTGTATCTGAAATAATCCCTGGTCTACTGATTTGGCTTCAATTGACCCTCCTGGTGAACGGACTCTAGCTTGTCTCTAGATTACCCCCTTTCTACTGATAGGGCTTCCACTGACTCTCCTAGGTTTGACTCTTTTTTTTTTTATATATATTTATTTATTCAATTTAAAAAAAGGTAACATCCTTACAAAAAAACAAAAACAAAACACAAACCGTAAGCAAAGCCCTTAGAATTAACCCCCCATTACCCCAATACCCCAACCATCCCCCACCCATGTCCCCCCCAAGAGAGAGGAAGAGAGAAAAAAACACCCCATTACTATTTTACCTTACCACTGTCAAGCCATCGGCTCCAAACCTGACAAAAATAATTAAATATTACTGGTGAACAATATAACCAGTGGATAAAAAAAAAAAGTGAAACCCCATGTGAAACCCTCATTGAGATCAAGGGTCTATTCCTCAATACATCTTCCCACTGTTAATCCGATAACCCCTCAATATATTTTCTCCATTTCTCTTTTGCTATTATTTTAATCTTCCTTTGTTTAAACTTTAATCTTATTTATATCTTCTCGAAATACTAGTCCCCTTTACTTTCCTTTTATCTAAAAATATATTAATATTTTCCATATGGGCCTTCTTATATCTCCCCTGATCTACTGGTGATGAGTACAGGGTGGGCCATTTATATGGATACACCTTAATAAAATGGGAATGGTTGGTGATATTAACTTCCTGTTTGTGGCACATTAGTATATGTGAGGGGGGAAACTCTTCAAGATGGGTGGTGACCATGGCGGCCATTTTGAAGTCAGACATTTTGAATCCAACTTTTGTTTTTTCAATAGGAAGAGGGTCATGTGACACATCAAACTTATTGGGAATTTCACACGAAAAACAATGGTGTGCTTGGTTTTAACGTAACTTTATTCTTTCACGAGTTGTTTACAAGTTTCTGACCACTTATAAAATGTGTTCAATGTGCTGCCCATTGTGTTGGATTGTCAATGCAACCCTCTTCTCCCACTCTTCACACACTGATAGCAACACCGCAGGAGAAATGCTGGCACAGGCTTCCAGTATCCGTAGTTTCAGGTGCTGCACATCTCGTATCTTCACAGCATAGACAATTGCCTTCAGATGACCCCAAAGATAAAAGTCTAAGGGGGTCAGATCGGGAGACCTTGGGGGCCATTCAACTGGCCCACGACGACCAATCCACTTTCCAGGAAACTGTTCATCTAGGAATGCTCGGACCTGACACCCATAATGTGGTGGTGCACCATCACATTATGGGTGTCAGGTCCGAGCATTCCTAGATGAACAGTTTCCTGGAAAGTAGATTGGTCGTCGGGGGCCATTCAACTGGCCCACAAGGTCCAAAAACAAAATGTATTCTGCGGTCAGCGCTGCGGTTATATGCGGTAAAATCTTTAGTGACGTATCTTGATGAACTTCGCGACTCTTCCAGGCTCAAAGCTATCTTGACGCTTTGTCTTGTCATTGTCAGTAGATACAAGAGGCCTGTTCATGCCAGGCAGGTTCCCCCAGAAGTATCTTGGTCGATCGATACTCTGTTATTGTGCTATTCTGTGGCTTCCTCATGCTGCTGCCACCTCCAGACACTGTCATTGTGCCACTCTGTGGCCCTTCTGATTCTGCTGCCACCTCCAGACTCTGTCATTGTGCCACTCTATGGTCTCCTCCTGATATTGCTGCTGCCACCTCCAGACTCTGTCTTTGTGCCACTCTGTAGCATACTCATGCTGCTACCACCTCCAGACTTGGTCATTGTGCCACTCTGTGGCCTTCTCATGCTGCTGCCACCTCCAGACTTGGTCATTGTGCCACTCTGTCGCCTATTCATGGTGCTGCCACCTCCAGACTCTGTCATTGTGCCACTCTGCGGCCTACTCATGCTGCTGCCACCTCCAGACTCTGTTATTGTGCCACTCTGTGGCCTACTCATGCTGCTGCCACCTCCAGACTCTGTTATTGTGCCACTCAGTGGCCTCCACCTCATGCTGCTGCCAAATCCAGACTCTGTTATTGTGCCACTCTATGGTCTCCTCCTGATATTGCTGCTGCCACCTCCAGACTCTGTCTTTGTGCCACTCTGTAGCATACTCATGCTGCTACCACCTCCAGACTTGGTCATTGTGCCACTCTGTGGCCTTCTCATGCTGCTGCCACCTCCAGACTTGGTCATTGTGCCACTCTGTCGCCTATTCATGGTGCTGCCACCTCCAGACTCTGTCATTGTGCCACTCTGCGGCCTACTCATGCTGCTGCCACCTCCAGACTCTGTTATTGTGCCACTCTGTGGCCTACTCATGCTGCTGCCACCTCCAGACTCTGTTATTGTGCCACTCAGTGGCCTCCACCTCATGCTGCTGCCAAATCCAGACTCTGTTATTGTGCCACTCTGTGGCCTACTCATGCTGCTGCCACCTCCAGACTCAAACATTGTGCCACTCAGTGGCCTCCAAGTCATGCTTCTGCCAAATCCAGACTCTGTAATTGTGCCACTCTGTGGCCTACTCATGATGCTGCCACCACCAGACTCTGTTATTGTGCCACTCTGTGGCCTGCTCATGCTGCTTCCACCTCACCACTATGTCATAGGTCGACTCTGCGTACTTCTCATGCTGTTCCCACCCTTCCCCATTTCATGACTGGTCCACTATTTTGGCTTTCCGCCTGGCTGACAGCATCATTTATTTGACACTTCTTCTGATCTGTCAGAAGGAAGGAAAAATGAGACGCACAACGGATCCAATTTCTTAGATTTTGTAATGAAGGGTCCTGTTCACACCTTTCTTTTGCTTCTTTCAACTTCTGCTCTGCGAGTCTTATTATTAATTTTTTTTCCAATTACTTACTTTCTTATAGAGTATTCCTCTCAGAAATGCCTTCGCCGCATCCCATACCACTTGTCTGTTGGTTGAGCCTCTATTAACGAGAAAGTAAAATCTCAGTTCTTCAACAATATCATCCTTAAAATTAAGCTAATGGAAGTTCAACTTAAAAAAGGCTTGGCCCCTGTTTAGCCATAGATCCTATATCCATAACCAAAACCGAATCTCACAATGACATAGGGATATATATTATCTTTGTTATATTCCTTTCCAGCAACTTCCTATTCCAAAAAAACATATCTATCCTCGACCATGGTTGATGCGTTTTTGAGTAACAGGAAATAACCCTGTCCTCTGGATTATATAATCATCAAACATCAACCTAGTCAAACTCGGTCATCAATTTAGCAAAATTAGTATTATGCAGCAAAGTCTTACTGTTAGATACTCTGTCTTTACCTGGATTCATTACTGCATTATAATACCCTACTGCAATCAGAATATACTCCTGTCTATCAAGAATTCGTATGGAGGGGGAAAATATATATTAGCTATTACCAATGATACATCATTCACCCTACATTGTAAAAAGAGATACCTGCCACAGCCGTCCGCCTTAAAAAGGACCTTTCATCGGCCCAAACATTGCAAGATAATTATCAGGCTACATAGAGCGGCGCCCAGGGATCTCACTGCACTTACTATTATCCCTGGGCGCCGCTCCGTTCGCCTGCTGTGTCCTCCGGTATCTTCACTGAATTGGTTTGACTAGGCGGAGTCTGCCCTGTTTCATCCTGGGCGTTCCTTCTCCCAGGCTGTAGCTCTGTCCAATCCCAGCTCAGAGCTCACAGCCTGGGAGTTATTTTTTCTCTTTAAGTGCTATAAATCCATAATGAATCCTATTATGAACTAAAATAGAAACTCCTCTTGAATATGATGTATATACAGAATGATATTGTGCCTCTATCCATCTTTTTTCTACACAATTTATTGATTCTTTATCTAAGAAGATGATGGCCGGCAAGTACCTCTTCATCCACTCAAAAAAGCTAATATTTTTAATCTCTCTCTTAATTTGCGTACATTAAATGAAAAGTCTTATCCTGATACACCACCTGTAACTTAGCTGGAAACATGAGGCTGTATTTCACATCGGCCTTTCTCTTTTTTATATCATTATATTTTTTCCTCCGGTCGCTAATAGCCATTGAGTAGCCAGGAAAAACTCTTATTTTTGACCCATCTATGAGGAATTTTTAAGAAGCTCCAGCATCCCTCAATATGGCATTGCGGTCCTTAAAATGTCCGAGCTTGACCAGTGGGCTCTTTCTATTAAGAAAAAACTAGACAGGACTCCAGACTTACAATTCTCTAGAAACCATTTCTGCATAAACGCAACACAGTTAGATCCCTCCATCCCTTCCGGTATTCCCACACTCTTTTTGACCTATCCTCCAAGTCCGTTAATTTATTCTCCATGTCGACCTTAGTTTGCTTAAGGGACGCTACATCTTTCTCCAATTTATGTAATAGATCCTCCACTACCGATTTTGTATTTTCCATCTCCTGCAAGCGTTCCTGCATCTTTGATAAGTCATCTCTGATCAAGCTCACATCTGTTTGAACCGTCCCAATCTGGTCACTACTTTCCCCATCATACTCTCCAGACTTGTAATAGCATATAAGATCACTTTTACCATTTTTGGGTCAGAGTCCCCTACTACCACACCCATTCCCTCCCCCTCTGGAACATTTGAGTGTGTACTCTCTTCCAAACCAAGGTCATTTCCCCCCCCCCCCTATCTCCTTCCTGGAGTTAGATGATCTCAAAGGTAGGGGGGGGGGGTGTAGGTGTCAAAAATTTGCTCAGAGCATTTGTTTTTGCTTTGTTTCTAATCCAGCCCTTGCTCCAGACCGTCTAATAACACTAGACCCATGCTGTTCTTCCTTTTTTTTTTTTCGGCATTGTAAAAACAGAACCGAATCAGATTTAAAAACGGCAAAAAAAAAAAAAAAAGAAAAAAAACACAACTGTTTTGTCAAACACAGTCATATAGAACAATTAATTGGTCTATTTGTTAGTTGATTAATTGCTTGTTTAGGGGTCGGTTAGAGATTAGGGTTATACTTGGGAGTTAATATGTTAGCTGCCACTGTAATTCACTCGTCCTTGTGGAGCAATTAGTTCCAAGAGGTTATTAGGAGAGTGTACACTCTTATAATAATAACAAAACCGAATCTCATACACTCCCCAACATATGTAGTTCTCCCTTGCCAGAAACCTTGCTCTTCACCTCCAATACTCCCCAATCCCCATCCATATACTTGTCAGCATTTCCACAATGCCACTCTCTCCACAGGCCACATACCATATCCTTTCCTCAGAGGCGTGCGGTGTATCAGCTGAGTAAGCTGCTGGGCTGTTTGGCTGCTGCTGGGCTGCTAAGTTGGTGGGCTGTCGCTGCTACAGACTGCTGCGGTGGGACTATGGGGATGTTCAGCCGCTAGGACCAGGGCTTCCGTCCTCCTGTTGTTCCCTGCGGGGATCCGATGGGACGAGGCGGCATATCCCAAGGAGCCCTCTCGGTCTCAGCGTTCTCACATGGTACGCGATGGTAACAGGGCAGGTGGAGGGGGCGGAGCTCATCGTCTTACGTCAGCTGCTCCTCAATGTGCATCATCCCACACCGAGCTGGGTTTGACTCTGACTTGTATGTGTCTACTGCTACTCTTTTGCATCTGATAAGTCTGCTACCTGTGAGCTTACACCCGTTTTCTGCCGTCTGACTCGGCAGACATAACCTTGCTCCCTAGAAGCCAAATTCAACTTGCCTTGCAGCAGTTTCTGATGAACACCAAGGGGTAGTGTAACGGTCACGTCCACACACACACAGGGGGAAGGGTAGTGACCACTGAGCTCCACCCTCACCCCTGGCCCTGCCTACTTGCCTCACGAGTCTTGATGACAGGGGACAACTGGACGGCAGTCCCTAACTTAGGATATGTGCAGGGAAGACAGACAAGACAAAATACGGAACATGAACGGACCGGGTCAGAACCAAGAGAGCTACGCAGTACAACGGATAAAGCAAAGAATGGTCAGGAGAAGCCGGGGTCAAATACCAGGAGAGTAGCGAAGTACAAGAGGAGTCCTAAGAGAGTAGTCAGGTGGGAGCCGAGGTCACAATACCAGGATGTATGCGCAGTACAGGAGGAGCAGGCAGAGGATCGTCAGGGAACAGGATCAGGTGAGTATTCAGTAGTCCAACAAATAGCCAGGAACCTAGAAATTAACAGGCAACCTGTGGCCAGCAGGCTGCCTGTATTTATAGTGGGGAGTGAGGGTCATGTGACGTGGCCAGCGTCACATGACCGACAGACCAACCAGTCGAGCACCGAGTGATCAGCTCGGCGCTCAAGGCAGACTAGGAGGAGGGAGCCACCCAGCTAGTAAAGCCGCCCTGGGAATGAGGTCAAACACAGAACCTCATTCCAAAAGGTAAGCAACAGTTCTGCGGGCAATGGGGGACCGAGTGCACCTTCGGAACCCCGTGACAGGTAGGCTTAGTTCTAATAACCAGAATGGTGATTGAAGATAGGAAGCAGACTAAGAGTTTGCTATAGGTGGTTCTAGATGGTGACTTCTTCCTCACCTTTGTCTCTTACATTGAGGTTGAGAAGAGTACTGGAAGAAACAGATATTTGTCTGGCTCAGAGCACACAGCACAGCTCTTACATACATATATATTTTGATGGCATAGTGATTCCGAAATCTAAGTGAGTCGTTAACATAGTAGCAAAATTTCCATGAACTGAGTCAAAATAGTAAATTATTTAAAGAAGTCACCTAATAGAGTATACTTTATGTGCAGCTTCTGCACTCTAGGGTACTATTTGCTTGTATTGGCTGTGAGAGTTGCTTATGTACAGGGAGAAGTGGAACATGTTACAACCTGCTCATTTGATTCCTCTGAGACGTATGGAGTGCACCTTCAATATCTGCTTCAGGAGTCAGTCGGCTGTAAAACAGCAACTCACAAGTGTATCCCCTCCATGGACAAAGTGCCCTTGAGATGCTCGGATTTATCAAGTGCATGCACCTGATACCTACCGTGAGTCTCAGAAACTATGATGCAAGAGAGCTCAGATGTCCTGGGGTCTTCAGCGTGGCCTAAGAGAAAGTGTCACAGGCCCACGTATTTATTTAATGAGCACTGCATGATGAGTGGTCCGCTTTAATGGTGAGAGGATCTGTCTTCCAGAAGGAGAAAGCCAAAAGAAAATCAATTTCCCTGTAGAGATGAGTCTCATTAACGGGTGGTGAAAACTGATTACATCTGCTGTGACTGCAAACACTCTACCATGCAGATGTGATGAGGTGTATGCTAATAAAACTGCCTCAGCTGGCACCCTTCACACATCCACCATCTCTAGTATAGTATCATGGCCATTGATTGGGATCACAGAGAAGCTGTGTGTTTTCACATAGAATTTATTATGTGAGACACAGCTATTATTATGGCTGAGCTCACAAAGGCCCGATATCAGATTCATTCCTGGAGATAATAAAGCTGGCTGACATTTATTTGGGGCACAGCTACTATTCATACACTGCAGAGACTCCTATTGGTATTTTAGAGATGAAAAGTAAGTTATATCGTGTGAAGATGTTAACAAACATTTCTTGAAAGAGAAAACTGGATGGAATTGCGTATCCTGGATCAAAGAAAGAATAGTGTCTATTATACGTATTATTATGTTGTAGGTATCCTCCAGAGCTGTTTTTGGCACCTCTACAAGGGTGGACATAAAGAAGAGGGGGCCCATAGTAAAAATCAACATTAAATCTCTCTATGGATACTGGTTAAAGGAAATCTGTCACCAAGATAATCACTATTGAAGTAACGCCATAGCCTAATAGCACTTAGTACCTTATTTCTAGAAGTGCCTTTGTTTCAGCAATAGATGTTTTCTATCTTCTAAAAATCCAGTTTATTTGGTATGCAAATGAGCCAGTAAGGTGCCCAGAGGGGCGTCACTCTTGAAGGAAGGATCCCAGGCACGTCTCTTGCTAGTGCCCAAGCCCGCCCTCATGCTGGGAGCAGGGAAAAGGGGGCAGAGTTATGGCTTCAATGTGATGTAGGAGGGGTGTGTGGACACATTGTGGCGGGAGGCGTGACTGGGCTCCTTCCTGCAAGAGTGACGCCCCTCTGGGCACCTTACTGGCTCATTTGCATACCAAATAAACTGGATTTTCAGAGAATAAAAAAATATCTATTGCTGGAACAAAGGCACACCTGGAAATAAGGTACTAAGTGCTATTAGGCTATGGCTTTACTTCAATAGCGATTATCCTGGTGACAGATTTCCTTTAATATCATTTTCTCAGGGTCTAGATATCCAACACTATGAGGCGGTATAGAAAAAGTGTGACAAAATCCAAATTCTGTCTCCCATCCGTTGGATGCTGATTAACAGACACAATGCCTCATATGATCCATATAACAGAAGTTTGTCATGGAGATAATAGCATATGCACTGAGAAACCTAGACAACCTTTACGAACATATATCCGATAGGAAGTGTTATATTTATTACTGTATTTATTACTATTGAGTCAACCCATATAATGGTAGGCCCCAGATGGTGTTGAGGTCAACTCAATTGCTAAAAGTTTATACAAAACTAAGCAATAATACCTTTCTCTTCAGCTTTAGAAAAAAGTGTAGAAGAACTAGTTAGAACGTTATATTCTTTCTTTCCTGCTAGAGTTAATAGGGCATAGAGATAAGTAGTAGGTTCTTCTAGGCCTAAAAAGCTTTGAACTGGAGTCCCTTGGGCCCACTTGAGCAAATTATTCTGAGGGCCCACTATCTGTGTATATAGGTCCTAAAAAGCTATGTACACGTTTGGAGGCATTTTTTATTATTGCGTTGTACTCATTTGGAGATAAAAATCATTTTTTAAATTGGTCATTATTACAAATATAGAACCCTTATTTCTGTACAGGGCTGAGATGCTCTAACAGAAGGATCAGATTTTTCTCTCTGCTCTGTCAGCTAATCTGAAGGGCTCCTTATCTCTGCTCTCTGACATTATAAACACTGAGTATAGCTTAGTTCTTATATTACTGTTAAGATGTGGCTTAAATAAGTGTGAGGAATCTAACAGCCTCCTTGATTTCTCTTGATTCAGTGTAGATAGGGTTAATGACCACTTCCCTTTTCTCAGCTATTTCTCAGTCGTCATCACTTCTACCCTTTATAGTCTCAACCCCATCCTTCTGACTATGCGGTTAATAGCTTTATTTGGGTTTGGCTGAGCTGGTGTGAGATCCTCTCTGGTGTTCCTGTTCTTCCATCTGTACAGAAGTTAAGTGTCGCGTTTGTTTGTATTTGTTATATTCCTTGTTGTTGTATCTGGGCCTGAGACAGAGACTTCCATTCGTCCATCTGGGGAGGAATGGGTTGTCTCTGGTCCTATACTTATTCCAGGGCCTTATAGGGAAATCAGGGTCGAGGTATACTGCTTATGAATATTCCTACCTTGAAGGTCTATTTATATTGATAGGTAGTCTAGGAGGTGACCTGTTTATTCCCTAGTTTCCAGGCCCAGTTACTGTTCCCCTTCCCTCCTGTGTTCAGTGTGGAGTTTCCCCCCGACACTGATCACAACATTATCAACCCCCACAAAAAACGCCATTTCATTCAGGTCAGTGCAGCTATCGATCCTATGTCTGTACTGGTCGGACAGCTGCAGGGACTGTCTTTAGAGGTAGCTGACCTCCACGTGACAGTCTTACGGATTCAGAAACCACAGGCGGCTGGTTCCGATGGTGGGTACCAGGCCTGCCCTGAACCTAAGGTTGTGACAATTTCATTTTGTTCAGTGAATCATGTAAATTGTATTTTAAGCTGCGTCCACACTCTTCTGGGGATGAGTGTCAACGTGTGGGTATGATCATTTCTTTGCTTAAGGATGATGCACAGTCTTGGGCTTTTTCTCTGCCGACCAGATCACTGTCCGTCCAGTCGGTAGATTAATGTTTTAGAGCCTTGGGTCCTAATTATGATGACCCGGATTGGATCTCTCAGGCTGAGACCAAGTTACATGGTTTATGGCAGGGAGAACGCTCTGTGGTGATCTATTGCTATGAATTTAGGAGATGGGCTACGGATACGGAGTGGAATGATCCTGGGTCTATCTGAGAGGCTGCAGGACGCATTGGCCTTCCATGAATAAACTAGGAAAGCAGCCATGTCCCTTGCTATACGTCTAGATAGACGCCTGAGGGGGAGATCTAAGGGTCCTCATCCTCAAGACGTACTGTCAAATAAGGTGGCGGCTTCCTTTGATACTTATGGTAAAGAGACCCCTGTGGTTACGCCTTGTGAGGAGCCTATGCAATTGGGGGGAGCTACTCCTGGGACTGCTGGTAAGAGCTCTGGTCATATGAAGGGAGTCGGTTTTTGTTGTGGAAAGAAAGGACATTTTGTGAATATTAGTCCGTACATTTAGCGTCAAGGTGTAAAAAATGAAAAAAAAAAAAAAAAAACGCTTAATCCCCAAATTACTATTGGTGGTGTGGGTGGGGAGCAAGAAAACTTGTTTTTGTCATTTACTGGTAGTATCCGATTTCTCCTGTCTGCCGAGGGGACGCTATAGTCCAAAACTGTGGAAATCGAGGTATTTATCGACAGTGGGACTGGGGTTAACCTGATTGATGGACAGTTTTTTTTCGTATTCATGGGTTGACTACTAGTGCACTAGAGAGAAGCATTTCTGTCTTTGCAATTGATTCTGCACGTCTTACCCAAAAATGCCTGTCGCAGGTGGTAAATACATCCATTTAAGAGTGGGTGATTTCCATCAGGAATCTGTCTTGTGTTATGTGTTGGAGGGTCTGCCTGCTCCGATGGTTTTGGGCTTACCATGGTTAAGCAAACATAACCCTACCATCGACTGGCAAGCGAGACAGATTCTCGATTGGAGTGATTTTTGCATGGACAACTGTCTTAATACATCTTTCTCTGTGGTCACCACTAAAACTGTACCCTCGTTCATTTCCAAATTTTCTGATGTGCTCTCTGAGAGTGGTTACCAGGAGTAACCCCCGCATCGGAAGTATGATTGTCCAGTCAATCTTATTCCCGGAGCTAAACTGCCCAAATCTCGGTTGTATAATCTTTCGGAACCCGAAAGAAAGGCTATGCAAGAGTATATCACCGAGAGCTTGGCGAAGGGTCATATCAGACCATCCAAATCCCCAGTGGCTGCTGGGTTGTTCTTTGTAAAAAAAAAAGATGGTACCCTTAGACCATGTCTGGACTTCCGTGAGCTCTACCGTATTTCCGTCCGTGATCCTTACCCCCTTCCTTTGATTCCGGATTTGTTTAGTCAGATTGTCGGTGCCAAGGTGTTCTCTAAATTGGGTCTGAGGGGGGCATATAATCTGGTAAGGATCAGGGAGGGGGATGAGTGGAAGACCGCATTTAATACCCCTGAGGGTCATTTTGAAAACCTGGTCAAGCCCTTTGGGTTAAACAACGCTCCAGCAGTTTTTCAACACTTTATCAATGACATCTTTCATCATCTGGTGGGGAGATTTGTTTTTGTATATCTGGATGATATACTAATTTATTCTCCAGACATGGAGAGTCAAAAGCATCATGTGAGACAGGTGTTACAGATCCTAAGAGAGAATAAATTGTATGCGAAGATGGAAAAATTGGTTTTTGCTGTTCAGGAAGTCCAATTCCTGGGTTACCTGCTCTCACCCTCAGGTTTTCGTATGGATCCTGAGAAAGTCAGTGCGGTGTTGGACTGGGATCTACCCGAAAATCTGAAAGCGCTTATGGGGTTTTTGGGATTCACCAACTACTACCGTAAATTCATCTTGAACTATTCAACTGTGGTTAAACCTTTAGCAGACATGACTAGGAATGGGGTCGATTTCTCTGTTTGGTCTGAGGCGGCATTACAAGCCTTTTCTGCTGTGAAGGAATGTTTTGCTTCAGCCCCTATTCTGGTGCAACCGGACGTGTCTCAGTCATTCATTGTAGAGGTTGACGCATCCAAGGTAGGGGTGGGAGCAGTTTTGTCGCAAGATCCTTCACCTAGTAAATGGCACCCATGTGCTTTTTTCTCAAAAAAACTTTCAACTGCTGAAGGAAATTATGATGTGGGTAATAGGGAATTGCTGGCCATTAAGTTGGCTTTTGAAGAATGGCGCCATTGGTTGGAAGGAGCAATTCATCCTATTAAGGCAATTACTGATCACTAAAATCTGACTTACCTTGAGTCGGCTAAACAACTGAATCCAAGGCAGGCCAGATTAACATAGAAACATAGAATGTGTCGGCAGATAAGAACCATTTGGCCCATCTAGTCTGCCCAATATACTGAATACTATGGATAGCCCCCGGCCCTATCTTATATGAAGGATGGCCTTATGCCTATCCCATGCATGCTTAAACCCCTTCACTGTATTTGCAGCTACCACTTCTGCAGGAAGGCTATTCCATGCATCCACTACTCTCTCAGTAAAGTAATACTTCCTTATATTACTTTTAAACCTTTGCCCCTCTAATTTAAAACTGTGTCCTCTTGTGGTAGTTTTTCTTCTTTTAAATATGCTCTCTTCCTTTACCGAGTCGATTCCCTTTATGTATTTAAAAGTTTCTATCATATCCCCTCTGTCTCTTCTTTCTTCCAAGCTATACATATTAAGGTCCTTTAACCTTTCCTGGTAAGTTTTATCCTGCAATCCATGTACTAGTTTAGTAGCTCTTCTCTGAACTCTCTCTAGAGTATCTATATCCTTCTGGAGATATGGCCTCCAGTACTGTGCACAATACTCCAAGTGAGGTCTCACCAGTGTTCTGTAGAGCGGCATAAGCACTTCACTCTTTCTACTGCTTATACCTCTCCCTATACATCCAAGCATTCTGCTGGCATTTCGTGCTGCTCTATTACATTGTCTTCCCACCTTTAAGTCTTCTGAAATAATTACTCCTAAATCCCTTTCCTCAGATACTGAGGTCAGGACTGTGTCAAATATTCTATATTCTGCCCTTGGGTTTTTACGCCCCAGGTGCATTATCTTGCACTTATCCACTTTAAATTTCACTTGCCAGAGTTCTGACCATTCTTCTAGTTTTCCTAAATCCTTTTCCATTTGGCGTTTCCCTCCAGGAACATCAACCCTGTTACCTATCTTTGTGTCATCAGCAAAAAGACAAACCTTACCAGCGAGGCCTTTTGCAATATCACTTATGAAGATATTAAACAAAATCGGTCCCAGTACAGATCCCTGTGGAACCCCACTGGTAACATGACCTTGTTTTGAATGTTCTCCATTGACTACAACCCTCTGTTGTCTGTCACTCAGCCACTGCCTAATCCACTCAACAATATGGGAGTCCATGCTCAATGACTGCAGTTTATTGATAAGTCTTCTATGTGGGACAGTGTCAAAAGCCTTACTAAAATCTAGATATGCGATGTCTACTGCACCTCCACCGTCTATTATTTTATTCACCCAGTCAAAAAAATCTATAAGATTTGTTTGACATGATCTCCCTGAAGTAAACCCATGTTGTTTTTTTACCAGATTTAACTTCATTGTCACCTTCCGTCCTGGGGTTAAGAACGTCAAGGCGGATGCTTTGTCGCGCAGCTTTCATGGGGGAGGTGATTCTAATTATATTCTATTTTGTCTGAAGGGGTAGTCATATCTGCCCTATATCCTGATCTTGAGGCTAAGGTGTTGGAGGCCCAAGAGGATGCTCTGGACTCTTGTCCTCCAGGTAAATTGTTTGTTCCTTCAGACTTACATCATAAGGTATTTGAGGAACATCACTGTACTGTCTTGGCTGGACACCCTGGGAGTAGATCCATTATGGATCTCATCTTGCCCAGATTTTGGTGGCCGGGGCTGCATAAGTTTGTTGAGGACTATGTGTCAGCCTGTTGTACCTGTGCTCATGCTAAGGTGACACATACTCGGCCTTCTGGATCTCTTCTTCCGTTACCCATCTCGTCCAGACCTTTCCAGGCAGAATTCTTCGGTCGGGAAAAAACATGATCCTGGTGGTAGTTGATCGGTTTAGCGAAATGGCGCATTTTATAGTATTTCCTGCTCTACTTAATGCCAAACTCTTGCACAGGTGTTTGTCGATAACATTGTGAAACTACATGGCATTCCCTCTGATGTGGTGTCTGATCGGGGGACTCAGTTTGTTTCCAAATTCTGGAAAGCGTTCTGTACTCGACTGGGGGTACAATTGTCCTTTTCTTTGGCTTTTCATCCTCAGTCGAACGGACAGCTGAAGCACACCAATCAGAATCTGGAGACTTACTTGAGATGTTTTGTTTCGGAGAACAAGGAGGAGTGGTCTTCATCCTTGTCGTTATCTGAGTTTTCCATTAATAACCGTAATAACCGTTTTTTGGGACATATGGATTCCATCCACAGTTTGGCACATTTTCTGGTTCTCAAACTTCCGGTATTCCTGAGGGGGAACGATTTTCCTCTTCTTTGTCTTCGATTTGGCGGAAAATTCCAAATAACCTGAAAAAGATGGGCAACAGGTATAAGCGTGTGGCTGACAGGAGACGTATGAATGGTCCGGACATGAGAGTGGGTGATTCTGTGGGTCTGTCCACAAGAAACATTAAGCTTAAGGTACTTTCTTGGAAGTTGGGCCCAAGATTTATTGGTCCATATAAGATCACTGCCATTGTTAACCCTGTAGCCTTCCATCTCGAACTTCTTCAGGCTTTGAAAATTCATAATGTATTTCATAAGTCGTCGTTGTAGAAATGTGCTGAACCTGTTGAGCCATCCTCCTTGCCTCCTGCTCCTGTCATGGTGGACGGTAATTTAAAATTTCAAATCAGCAGGATTGTGGACTCCCAATTTCTCCGTAGATCCCTCCAGTATCTCGTCCACGGGAAGGGTTACAGATCAGAGGAGAGGATGTGGATTCCAGCGGCCGATGTTAATGCGAATCGTCTGGTGAAGGCCTTTCACAGAGCCCATCCTGATAAGGCCAGTCCTGGGTGCCCGGAGGTCACCCGTAGAAGGGGGGTACAGTGGCGGTCCCTCAAGTGACTGATGTCAGGAAATCAAGGAGATTGGCTGAGCGTGGAGGAATCTAACAGCCTTCTTGATTTCTCTTGATTCAGTGTTGATAGGGTTAATGACCACTTCCATTTTCTCAGCTGTTGCTCAGTGGTCATCACTTCTACCCTTTATAGTCTCACCCCACCCATGTGACTATGCAGTTGATAGCTTCATTTGGGTTTGGCTGAGCTGGTGTGAGATCCTCTCTGATGTTCCTGTTCTTCCATATCTACCAAAGTTAAGTGTTGCTTTGTTTGTATTTGTTATATTCCCTGTTGTTGTATCTGGGCCTGAGACAGAGACTTCCAATCGTCCATCTGGGGAGGAATGGGTTGTCTCTGGTCCTATACTTATTCCAGGGCCTTAAAGGGAAATCAGGACCTAGGTATCCTGCTTATGAATATTCCAACCTTGAAGGTCTATTCATATTGATAGGTAGCCAGGGCCCGGATTAGGGTTGTCTAGGAGGTGACCTGTTTCTTCCCTAGTTTCCAGGCCCAGTTACTGTTCCCCTTTCCTCCTGTGTTCAGTGTGGAGTCCCCCCCACACGCACTGATCGTGACAGATGGACCAGATTCATAGACATGCCAAAAAATGCCTGTATATATGGTTATTACTGTGGACCTGAGGACATTCAAGTCTTTTGCATCATGTACAATAATTATACAGTCAGAGAAAATGACCTTACTTTGTAATGTGAAGTACTTGGCCTACCTCAGCTAGTAACAGGAAACATATTGCACTACCATCAGGTTATTATCTGCTAATAGTTGCTAATAAGCAAGTGACAGAAATCTCCAGAGCACTGCAAATCTGAACAGAGCTCCAGAGATGACCCTAGGTGACACTTGTAAAAGCAGCTTCTGCCACATCTGTACACTTTGCTTTATAGCTTGTCATGGTTGTTGTTTAGGAGGCTTGATACTCGGCATTGACTATGCTGGAAGACGTTCTTCTTTTAATGTAGACTTTAAAATAAAAAGTTGATTATCATTGGCCCGTATTGTTTTTAGACTCATCACTTTACATTTGTTATCCTGTGTCTATTCCAACATTTTGGACATTCTGTCTTCCCTGCCTCCTCTCCTGTTCTTCTTCCTTCGTATTTACTAGACTCTTGTAGGTGGATTCTGGTGAGTGAAACAGCGGGTAGGTACACACTTGTGATTGCAATCATCTACTTCCTATTTCCAACAGTGATGGTCAGATGACTATAGGCCAGTTGCACTGAGACCTAGTGTTGATCAAGGATGCTCGGCCGAACACCAGTTCGGTTTGAGCATCTTGATGCTCAGCACATGGCGGTATTCGGCCGAATACCACATGTGCTCGAGCCCAATGCTTGAGTCTCCTCCCCGCTCATTTGTTGGCTGCTATGCAGCCAATAAACATACAGGCAAGTACTTCCCTTCACTGTAATGCCGTAGACATGTTGGTTACTGGCATTACAGTGATTGGTTGGCCGTTGGCTATATAGCACCCGATGACACATGTTTGGCTCAGTTTTAGTCAGGGAAATCTGTGCTTAAGAAGGGAAAGATAGTGTAGGGAGTGAAAAAAAAAAATTACGTTGAAAAACTTGTCAGAGACCTTTTAAGGACTAATGTTGTGTGTGGCAGCACCAATATATATTGTTAGCGCAACCTGCGCTAAATTGCTAAAACTTTACAGACACAAAAGTCTTTTTAAGGACTATTGTGTGTGGCAGCAATATCTATTTTTAGTGCATCGTGCGCTAAATAGCGTGCAATAGTTAGGCTGCTGCAGACAGTGACATAATCTGCACTACATCTCCAGTGTAACGTGTGCGCATCCCAAAAATATCTGTGACATTCCATTGTACTTTTTCCATAGACGGTGTCCGCTGCGGACAGTGACATTAGCTGCGCTACATCTCCTGTGTAACGTTTCCACATCCCAAATACCTGTGACATTCCCTGTAATTTTTTATTAGCTGCTGGTGACATCAGCGACATTATCTGTGGTATTTCTCCTGTGTAATGTTTCCACATCCCAAATACCTGTGACATTCCCTGTAATTTTTTATTAGCCGCTGGTGACATCAGCGACATTATTTGCAGTATTTCTCCTGTGTAATATTTCCACATCCCAAATACCTGTGACATTCCCTGTAATTTTATATTAGCCGCTGCTGACATCAGCAACATTATCTGCAGTATTTCTCCTGTGTAATGTTTCCACATCCCAAATACTTGTGACATTCCCTGTAATTATTTATTAGCCGCTGGTGACATCAGCGACATTATCTGCAGTATATCTCCTCTGTGACGTTTCCACATCCCAAATACCTTTTTTTATCTTTTTGCGCATACACTTACAAATCCTACGCTACTGTACGTATGACATACTTTGAAGCATATATAACATTTAATATGAAGAAGGCAAGCAGTAAGGGACAAGGAAGTGGCCGTGATGCTGATGGTGCATGCAGAGGCCGTGGCCCTGAACGCAGTGAAACTGTGCCTGCTGCCAGAGCACAAGAAAAACAATCATTCACGATACCTAGCTTCATGTCCCAGTTTGCAAGGCGGTGTAGGACAACGCTCTCGCAGTCAGACCAGTGCGACCAGGTGGTCGGTTGGATTGCAGCAGATAATGCTTTCAGTCGGTTAAGCACCAAGTTTTCCATCAGTAGCCAAGAGTCTGGTCAACACAATCATCACCCTGATCCTCCTTCCTCTCACCATGGAGAGTCTTGCCAAACAAGTGAGGACCTCTTTTCAGCGCCATTCCATCATTTGGGCCTCTCGACAAGCCCACTTGAAGAGGGACATGAGATCTTGTGCCCTGATTCACAAACTCTTGAGCATCCACAGTCACAAGAAGATCACGGTGGGGAACGGCAATTAGTGTTTCACGAGGTGGATGATGATGATGAGACACGGTTGCCAATAAGTCAACCGCAATTAGTGTCTTAAGAGGTTGATGATGAGGATTAGACACAGTTAACAATAACTGAGGTTGTTGTTAGGTCAACAAGTCAGGAGGATGACCAGAGTGGGGAAGTGGAGGAAGAGGTGGTGGACGATGAAGTCACTGACCCAACCTGGGAAGGTGGCAAGCCGAGCGAGGACAGCAGTACAGTGGGGGAGGGATCCACAGCACCGCAACAGGTTGAAAGAGGCAGTGGGGTGGCAAAAGGGAGAAGGCGAGCCACACCAAACAGGCCCGCAACTGCTCCACGGAGCACACCCTTGTGGAAATCTCCCTTGCCAAGGGGTAGGTGTTCCGCAGTCTGGAGCTTTTTTGAGAAAAGTGCAAACGACAAAAGAATTATAATTTGCAACCTGTGCCATGCTTAAATGAGCAGGGGCGTCAACACTAGCAACCTCACCACCACCAGCATGATCCACAACATGGCATCAATGCACCCTAATAGCTGGGCCGAACGCCTAGGTTCACAATCTGTGTCTGCGGGTCACACCACTGCCTTTTCTTCCCCTGTGTTACGTGCTGGCCAATCCACCAATTGAAGGTGCAGGCCCGGATGCCTCCCGCCCTGCACCTGGACCTTTGCAAGCACCATCAGCGACCAAATCCACTTCAGTGTCCCAGCGCAGAGTACAAATGTCCTTACACTAGGCATTTAAACACAAGCGCAAATAGCCATACAGGCCACTTTCCAAATTACTGGCCATGGAAATGTTGCAATTAAGGCTTGTGGACACTGAGGCCTTCCTCAGCCTGATGTCGGCAGCCATCCCTGGTTACGCAGTCCCCAGCCGCCACTATTTTTCACGGTGTGCCGTACCCACCTTACACCAGCATGTGTCCCGTAACATCACCCGTGCCCTGACCAACGCAGTTACTGGGAAGGTCCACTTAACCACTGACACATGGACAAGTGCTTTCGGCCAGGGACGCTACATTTCCCTGACGGCACCCTGGGCGAACGTTGTGGAGGCCGGGACCAAGTCGTATCCTAGGATGGCACAGGTGCTACCGACACCAAGGATTGAGGGCCCTAATTCCATCAGGGTTTCTGCCACCACCTACGTTAGTGGCTTCAACCCCCACTTCTCCTCCTTCTACCCCCTCCTCCACTTCCACCTCAGAATTATTCTCTTGCAGCACCAGTCAGCCATCAGTCGGTAGCTGGAAGCAGTGTAGCACTGCAGTGGGGAAGCGTCAACAGGCTGTGCTTAAGCTGATCTGCTTCAAACACCACACCGCCGCTGCAGAGCTGTGGCAGGGGATAAGAGACTAGACTGAGCTGTGTCTCTCGCCACTCAACTTAGAACCAGGCATGGTTGTGTCTGATAATGGCCGTAACTTGGTGGCGGCTATGGAGCTCGGCAAGCTCACACACATAATATACCTAGCCCATGTTTTCAACTTAGTGGTTCAGCGGTTTCTCAAAACCTACCCCAATTTGCCTGAGCTACAGGTGAAGGTGCGCCGCGTGTGTGCCCATTTCTACAAGTCATCGACAGCTTCCGCCGGTCTGTCAACGCTGCAGCAGCGCTTACAATTGCCAGCTCACCGACTTTTGAGCGACCTGAGCACGCACTGGAACTCCACGTTCCACATGTTGGCCAGGCTTTGTGAGCAGCAGAGGACAGTAGTGGAATACCAGCTGCAACATGGTCATCACCTTTCCAGTCAGCTTCCACTCTTCACAAGCGAGGAGTGGGCATTGTTGTCTGACCTCTGTGAGGTTTTACGCAACTTTGAGGAATCAACACAGATGGTGAGCAGAGATAACGCTTCTATCAGCGTCACCATCCCACTTCTGTGTCTACTCAAACACTCGCTGCTCACAATTAAGGCTGACACTTTGCATGTGGAAGAGGTGTAAATGGGGGAAGACTTTACACAGGGTGATAGCCAGACCACCGTCAGTTTGTCTTCTCAGCGCAAATTGGATAATGATGATGAGGAGGAGGAGCAGGAGACGGTTGCCTCCACTACAGAGGGTAGTACCCATTGAAGTTTAATTCATCTGTTCAGCGTGGATGAGCAGAAGAGGAGAAAGAGGATGAGGAGATTGAGAGTCATCCTCCTGATATGGACAGGGAAGTCTTGCCTGTTGGGACTCTGGCACACATGGCTGACTTTATGTTAGGCTGCCTTTCCCGTGACCGTTACCTAATATGTATACTTTTTTTTTATTTATGTAAGTTTTACACAATGATTTCTTTTTTTAAACAAAAAAAGTCATGTTTTAGTTTTTCCATAGTCTGAGAGCCATAATTTTTTCAGTTTTTGGGCGATTACCTTGGGTAGGGTATCATTTTTGCGGGATGAGATGACGGTTTTATTGGCACTATTTTGGGGTGCGTGTGACTTTTTGATCGCTTGCTATTACACTTTTTGTGATGTAAGGTGACAAAAAACATGGCTTTTTTTACACCGTTTTTATTTTTATTTTTTTACGTTTTTCACCTGAGGGGTTAGGTCATGTGATATTTTTATAGTGCAAGTTATTACGGACGCTGCGATACCTAATATGTATACTTTTTTTTATTTATGTAAGTTTTACACTTTTTGTGATGTAAGGTGACAAAAAATGGTTTATTTAGCACAGTTTATATTTTTTATTTTTTACGGTGTTCATCTGAGGGATTACGTCATGTGATATTTTTATAGAGCCGGTCGATACGGACGCGGCGATACCTAATATGTATACTCTTTTTTTATTTATGTAAGTTTTACACAATAATATTTTTTAAACCAAAAAAAAATCATGTTTTAGTGTCTCCATATTCTGAGAGCCATAGTTTTTTCAGTTTTTGGGCGATTATCTTAGGTAGAGTCTCATTTCTTGCGGGATGAGATGACGGTTTGATTGGCACTATTTTGGGGTGCATATGACTTTTTGATCGCTTGCTATTACACTTTTTGTGATGTAAGGTGACAAAAAATGGTTTATTTAGCACAGTTTTTATTTTTTACGGTGTTTATCTGAGGGGTTAGATCATGTGATATTTTTATTTATGTAAGTTTTATTTATGTAAGTTTTACACAATAATATCATTTTTGAAACAAAAAAAATTATGTTTTAGTGTCTCCATATTCTGAGCCATAGTTTTTTTATATTTTGGGCAATTCTCTCAGGTAGGGGCTAATTTTTTGCGGGATGAGGTGACGGTTAGATTGGTACTATTTTGGTGGGCAAACACTTTTTTGATCGCTTGCTGTTGTACTTTTTGTGATGTAAGGTGACAAAAAAATGGTTTATTCAGCACAGTTTTTATTTTTTATTTTTTACGGTGTTCATCTGAGGAGTTAGGTCATGTGATTTGTTTATAGAGCCGGTTGATACAGACACGGCGATACCTAATATGTATACTTTTTTCCCCCTATTTTTTACCAATTTTTTTGGTTTATTTTTACTTGAAACTTTAAATTTTTTGGGGGGGGGGAAACTTTCTTTTTTTCAACTTTTTTTTTTTCAACTTTTTTTTCACTTTATTTTTTGTCCCACTTTGGGACTTCAACTTTTGGGGGTTTAATCCCCTTTACAATGCATTCCAATACTTCTGTATTGGAATGCATTGGCTGTATGAGTAATACTGTGTGTATTACTCATACATCTTCCGGCCTGTGAGATTCAGGGGGCTGGATCTCACAGGCTCGTCACTGGAAGGCAGCGCAGATGCCGATGGCACCGCCGCCCGCCGGATAAGGTAAAAGCTGCAAACCAAAGGTCTGAATTGACCTGCGGTTTGCAGCGATTGCCGACACGGGGGGGGGGGGGGGGGATTTCAGCGGACATCCTGTTGCGATTAACCCCCGCCGCGCCGCAATCGCGATTTAAAGTTAGGACGTACCGGTACGCCCTAAGTCCTTAAGGACTCGGGAAACAGGGCGTACCGGTACGCCCTAAGTCCCTAAAGGGTTAAGGGATGCGGCCTTCTCAATCTTTATATATAGTATCTATACAGGTTCGATTTCCAATTATCGAATGTCGGATATACCTAAATTTTCTAATTTAAACAAATCTCTTTCTTACCAAGATAGAGAGCTCTAGAAAAAACGATATTTCCTCTTTAGGAAGATTTCTCTTTTTCAATCCCAAAATCCAAGTAATAGGATTTCTCAATGTTGATGTAACAAATATTTATTCAAGAAAACAACATATTTCCTCCCAAAAATTATTCAACTAAAAGGTGTTGTGTAATGTCAGTAGGTAGGGACGGACACGGACAGTGAGCCCTAATTTGAATCCGTCCGCTTTCCTTGCCTACTTGCAGTGCAAGCTCTAAGTTGCAAGTCCACAACTGGTCGATGTTCCCTACTCTGCTAAGGTGCGAGACAAAGAACACCAAGGGACCAAAAACAAGACACAGAGAGTGTCGTACTGAAATGGGTCAGAACCAGGAGGACAACAAAGTACCAAATCGAGACAGAGAGTAATCAAATAGCCAAGCTGAGATCACAACCAGACAGGTAACTCAGTACCAATATGTTAGACATAGAGTGGTCAAAAGAAGAACCCGAGGTCAAAACATTAGTAATCCAAAATATGCAACCAGGAACACAGCTAGTGAGTCAGAGACTATTACTGGTACTGGTATAAGGCCATGAAGGGGTATGAATATAGCACCGAGTCCCAGGATCAGAATCTGATAGGTTATGACTCGGCACTCCATTAGTCAGAACTAGAGTTGAGCGAACACCTGGATGTTCGGGTTCGAGAAGTTCGGCCGAACTTCCCGGAAATGTTCGGGTTCGGGATCCGAACCCGAACCGAACTTCGTCCCGAACCCGAACCCCATTGAAGTCAATGGGGACCCGAACTTTTGGGCACTAAAAAGGCTGTAAAACAGCCCAGGAAAGAGCTAGAGGGCTGCAAAAGGCAGCAACATGTAGGTAAATCCCCTGCAAACAAATGTGGATAGGGAAATGAATTAAAATTAAAATTAAAAAAATAAAAATGAACCAATATCAATTGAACAGAGGTCCCATAGCAGAGAATCTGGCTTCACGTCAGCAGAGAATCAGTCTCTTCATGCCATAGCAAAGAATCTGGCTTCCTGTCAGCAGAGAATCAGTCTCTTCATGCCATAGCAGAGAATCTGGCTTCATGTCAGCGCAGAATCAGTCTTCATGTCATAGCAGAGAATCAGGCTTCACGTCACCCACCACTGGAACAGGCCACTGTCACACATTTAGGCCCCGGCACCCAGACAGAGGAGAGCGGTCCCGTAACAGAGAATCTGGCCTTATGTCAGCACAGAATCTGTCTTCATGTCATAGCAGAGAATCAGGCTTCACGTCACCCACCACTGGAACAGGCCACTGTCACACATTTAGGCCCCGGCACCCAGACAGAGGAGAGCGGTCCCGTAACAGAGAATCTGGCCTTATGTCAGCGCAGAATCTGTATTCATGTCATAGCAGAGAATCAGGCTTCACGTCACCCACCACTGGAACAGGCCACTGTCACACATTTAGGCCCAGGCACCCAGGCAGAGGAGAGAGGTCCCGTAACAGAGAATCTGGCCTTATGTCAGCGCAGAATCTGTATTCATGTCATATCAGAGAATCAGGCTTCACGTCACCCACCACTGCAACAGGCCACTGTCACACATTTAGGCCCAGGCACCCAGGCAGAGGAGAGAGGTCCCGTAACAGAGAATCTGGCCTTATGTCAGCGCAGAATCTGTATTCATGTCTTGGCAGAGAATCAGGCTTCACGTCACCCACCACTGGAACAGGCCACTGTCACACATTTAGGCCCCGGCACCCAGACAGAGGAGAGCGGTCCCGTAACAGAGAATCTGGCCTTATGTCAGCGCAGAATCTGTCTTCATGTCATAGCAGAGAATCAGGCTTCACGTCAGCCACCACTGGAACAGGCCACTGTCACACATTTAGGCCCAGGCACCCAGGCAGAGGAGAGCGGTCCCGTAACAGAGAATCTGGCCTTATGTCAGCGCAGAATCTGTATTCATGTCATAGCAGAGAATCAGGCTTCACGTCACCCACCACTGGAACAGGCCACTGTCACACATTTAGGCCCCGGCACCCAGACAGAGGAGAGGTTCATTCAACTTTGGGTTGCCCCGCAATATAATGGTAAAATGAAATTAAAAATAGTATTGAATGAGGAAGTGCCCTGGAGTAGAATAATATATTGTTAAGGGGAGGTAGTTAATATCTAATCTGCACAAGGGATACACAGGTCCTGTGGGATCCATGCCTGGTTCATTTTTATGAACGTCAGCTTGTCCACATTGGCTGTAGACAGGCGGCTGCGTTTGTCTGTAATGACGCCCCCTGCCGTGCTGAATACACGTTCAGACAAAACGCTGGCCGCCGGGCAGGCCAGCACCTCCAAGGCATAAAAGGCTAGCTCTGGCCACGTGGACAATTTGGAGACCCAGAAGTTGAATGGGGCCGAACCATCAGTCAGTACGTGGAGGGGTGTGCACAGGTACTGTTCCACCATGTTAGTGAAATGTTGCCTCCTGCTAACACGTTCCGTATCAGGTGGTGGTGCACTTAGCTGTGGCGTGTTGACAAAACTTTTCCACATCTCTGCCATGCTAACCCTGCCCTCAGAGGAGCTGGGCGTGACACAGCTACGTTGGCGACCTCTTGCTCCTCCTCTGCCTTCGCCTTGGGCTTCCACTGGTTCCCCTGTGACATTTGGGAATGCTCTCAGTAGCGCGTCTACCAACGTGCGCTTGTACTCGCGCATCTTCCTATCACGCTCCAGTGTAGGAAGTAAGGTGGGCACATTGTCTTTGTACCGGGGATCCAGCAGGGTGGCAACCCAGTAGTCCGCACACGTTAAAATGTGGGCAACTCTGCTGTCGTTGCGCAGGCACTGCAGCATGTAGTCGCTCATGTGTGCCAGGCTGCCCAGAGGTAAGGACAAGCTGTCCTCTGTGGGAGGCGTTTCGTCATCGTCCTGTGTTTCCCCCCAGCCACGCACCAGTGATGGGCCCGAGCTGCTTTGGGTGCCACCCCGCTGTGAACATGCTTCATCCTCATCCTCCTCCACCTCCTCCTCATCCTCGTCCTCCTCGTCCTCCAGTAGTGGGCCCTGTCTGGCCACATTTGTACCTGGCCTCTGGTGTTGCAAAAAACCTCCCTCTGAGTCACTTCGAAGCGACTGGCCTGAAAGTGCTAAAAATGACCCCTCTTCCTCCTCTTCCTCCTGGGCCACCTCCTCTTCCATCATCGCCCTAAGTGTTTTCTCAAGGAGACATAGAAGTGGTATTGTAACGCTGATAACGGCGTCATCGCCACTGGCCATGTTGGTGGAGTACTCGAAACAGCGCAACAGGGCACACAGGTCTCGCATGGAGGCCCAGTCATTGGTGGTGAAGTGGGTCTGATCCGCAGTGCGAATGACCCGTGCGTGCTGCAGCTGAAACTCCACTATGGCCTGCTGCTGCTCGCACAGTCTGTCCAGCATATGCAAGTTGGAGTTCCACCTGGTGGGCACGTCGCATATGAGGCGGTGAGAGGGAAGGCCGAAGTTACGCTGTAGCGCAGACAGGCGAGCAGCAGCAGGGTGTGAACGCCGGAAGCGCGAACAGACGGCCCGCACTTTATGCAGCAGCTCTGACATGTCGGGGTAGTTGCGAATGAACTTCTGCACCACCAAATTCAGCACATGCGCCAGGCAAGGGATGTGCGTCAAACCGGCTAGTCCCAGAGCTGCAACGAGATTTCGCCCATTATCGCACACAACCAGGCCGGGCTTGAGGCTCACCGGCAGCAACCACTCGTCGGTCTGTTGTTCTATACCCCGACACAACTCCTGTGCGGTGTGGGGCCTGTCCCCCAAACATATGAATTTCAGAATGGCCTGCTGACGTTTACCCCGGGCTGTGCTGAAGTTGGTGGTGAAGGTGTGTGGCTGACTGGATGAGCAGGTGGAAGAAGAGGAGGAGGAAGCTGAGTAGGAGGAGGAGGAGACAGGAGGCAAAGAATGTTGCCCTGCGATCCTTGGCGGCGGAAGGACGTGCTCCAAATAGCTCTCCGCCTGGGGTCCAGCCGCCACTACATTTACCCAGTGTGCAGTTAGGGAGACATAACGTCCCTGGCCGTGCTTACTGGTCTACGTATCTGTGGTTAGGTGGAACTTGCCACAGATGGCGTTGCGCAGTGCACACTTGATTTTATCGGACACTTGTTTGTGCAGGGAAGGCACGGCTCTCTTGGAGAAGTAGTGGCGGCTGGGAACAACATACTGTGGGACAGCAAGTGACATGAGCTGTTTGAAGCTGTGTGTGTCCACCAGCCTAAATGACAGCATTTCATAGGCCAGTAGTTTAGAAATGCTGGCATTCAGGGCCAGGAATCGAGGGTGGCTAGGTGAGAATTTACGCTTTCTCTCAAATGTTTGTGAGATGGAGAGCTGAACGCTGCCGTGTGACATGTTTGAGATGCTTGGTGACGCAGGTGGTGGTGTTGGTGGTACATCCCATGTTTTCTGGGTAGCAGGTGCCAACGTTCCTCCAGAGGCGGAGGAAGAGGCCGAGGCGGCGGCAGCAGCAGCAGAAGAGGCCGAGGCGGCAGCAGCAGAAGAGGTAGCAGGGGGAGCCTGAGTGACTTCCTTGTTTTTAAGGTGTTTACTCCACTGCAGTTCATGCTTTGCATGCAGGTGCCTGGTCATGCAGGTTGTGCTAAGGTTCAGAACGTTAATGCCTCGCTTCAGGCTCTGATGGCACAGCGTGCAAACCACTCGGGTCTTGTCGTCAGCACATTGTTTGAAGAAGTGCCATGCCAGGGAACTTCTTGAAGCTGCCTTTGGGGTGCTCGGTCCCAGATGGCGGCGGTCAGTAGCAGGCGGAGTCTCTTGGCGGCGGGTGTTCTGATTTTGCCCACTGCTCCCTCTTTTCCTACGCTGTTGGCTCGGTCTCACCACTGCCTCTTCCTCCGAACTGTGAAAGTCAGTGGCACGACCTTCATTCCATGTGGGGTCTAGGACCTCATCGTCCCCTGCATCGTCTTCCACCCAGTCTTGATCCCTGACCTCCTGTTCAGTCTGCACACTGCAGAAAGACGCAGCAGTTGGCACCTGTGTTTCGTCATCATCAGAGACGTGCTGAGGTGGTATTCCTATGTCCTCATCATCAGGAAAAATAAGTGGTTGTGCGTTAGTGCATTCTATCTCTTCCACCCCTGGGGAAGGGCTAGGTGGATGCCCTTGGGAAACCCTGGCAGCAGAGTCTTCAAACAGCATAAGAGACTGCTGCATAACTTGAGGCTCAGACAGTTTCCCTGATATGCATGGGGTGATGTGACAGACCGATGGGCTTGGTTTTCATGCGCCATCTGTGCGCTTTCTGCAGAAGACTGGGTGGGAGATAATGTGAACGTGCTGGATCCACTGTCGGCCACCCAATTGACTAATGCCTGTACCTGCTCAGGCCTTACTATCCTTAGAACGGCATTGGGCCCCACCAAATATCGCTGTAAATTCTGCTGGCTACTGGGACCTGAGGTAGTTGGTTCACTAGGACGTGTGGCTGTGGCAGAACGGCCACGTCCTCTCCCAGCACCAGAGGGTCCACTAACACCACCACGACCATGTCCACGTCCGCGTCCGCGTCCCTTATTAGATGTTTTCCTCATTGTTCCCGTTCACCACAATTTTGAGAATGGCAAATTTTGGAATGCTTTTTCAACCCAGAACAAAAAGTCTGCTTTTACGGTCACTACAAATAACTTGACCAGCTAAAACTGTGCAGATTTGGTTGAATAGAGATGTGAGACCTGTTTTTTTTTGCGCTGTGTGACAGTTATAGGTTTAATCACAGAATGACACTTCTATCAGCACGCTAGCGTGTGTCTTAGGTTTTTCTGAATGACAGTATCAATACCTTCAATGTAAGATTTTCTTTTTGGGATAGATTTCAAGTAGGCCTCAAATACCACAAACTAGTTATTTTGAGAATGGCAAATTTGGGAATGCTTTTTCAACCCAGAACAAAAAGTCTGCTTTTACGGTCACTACAAATAACTTGACCAGCTAAAACTGTGCAGATTTGGTTGAATAGAGATGTGAGACCTGTTTTTTTTTGCGCTGTGTGACAGTTATAGGTTTAATCACAGAATGACACTTCTATCAGCACGCTAGCGTGTGTCTTAGGTTTTTCTGAATGACACTATCAATACCTTCAATGTAAGATTTTCTTTTTGGGATAGATTTCAAGTAGGCCTCAAATACCACAAACTAGTTATTTTCAGAATGGCAAATTTGGGAATGCTTTTTCAACCCAGAACAAAAAGTCTGCTTTTACGGTCACTACAAATAACTTGACCAGCTAAAACTGTGCAGATTTGGTTGAATAGAAATGTCAGGTCTATTTTTTAGGCGCTGGGTGACACAAAAATAACCACACTGTTGATGGTTAAATGTACTTGGGTGACACAGGCTCAGCCTGCAGCTGATGTAGTATATGGCCAAAAAATAATCAGACTGTTGATGGTTAAATGCACTTGGGTGACTCAGGCTCAGCCTGCAGCTGATGTAGTATATGGCCAAAAAATAACCAAACTGTTGATGGTTAAATGCACTTCGGTGACACAGGCTCAGCCTGCAGCTGATGTAGGATATAGCACAAAATAACCACACTATCGATGGTTAAATACGCTTGGTGATAGCTCGTGCTGGCGCACCACAAGTCACAAAATGGCCGCCGATCACCCCAGAAAAAAAGTGATCTAAAAACGCTCTGGGCAGCCTCAAAAAAGTGAGCAAGTCAATAATAGCACTTCAATGATCCACAGCTGCAGATCGATCACAGAATGAAGTCTTTTGGAGGAGTTAATCTGCCTAATCTCGCCCTAACGTCGCAGCTGCAACCTCTCCCTATACTGATCATAGCAGAGTGACGTGCGGCGCTAAGTGACTCCAGCTTAAATAGAGGCTGGGTCACATGGTGCACTGGCCAATCACAGCCATGCCAATAGTAGGCATGGCTGTGATGGCCTCTTAGGCCAAGTAGTATGACGCTTGTTGATTGGCTGCTTTGCAGCCTTTCAAAAAGCGCCAAGAAAGCGCCGAACACCGAACCCGAACCCAGACTTTTACGAAAATGTTCGGGTTCGGGTCCGTGTCACGGACACCCCAAAATTCGGTACGAACCCGAACTATACAGTTCGGGTTCACTCATCCCTAGTCAGAACACTAGTACACAGGAATAGAGCAGCTGAGCAATCAGTCCACTGCTAGTCTAATCAAGCACATGCCCACTGCAGGGAGAAAGAATGTTGCATCCTGTTGCTAACCAGGGGGCATGGCTTAACAGCATGTCTCTCAGGGCACAGTTGCACCGAAACTGGAGATCTTGGTGCTGGAACCCGGACAAGTAAGTTGGTGACAGGTTGTCACAAAGCATATTCTATATTTTTCAAACCAGCACCTGGATCCGAATACTTTTGTAATTGCATGTAATTAAAAATTTAGTATAGCCACTAAGCTATTCAATAAACTGTATCTGTATAGCGCCACCTGCTGTTTGTTCTTTCCCTTATTTTTTGTTCATCTCACTGAGCTGGTCGAACATGCTTAGTTTAAATATTCAACTGCCACCAGTCATATGTTCTGTTAGAAGCTGTGAAAGTTACAGCGAGAGAGATTCAGGAGAAAGGACATGCCCACCTGAGCTGACAGGCTAAAGATAATCTAGCAAAGAAACAGAAGAAATGAATGGGAAAATCTCTGGACCTATAAGAGCTACAGGGCTGGTTTTAGCTTTGTTAGAAAGAGACTGCCATGTTCTATATGATGTCTGATTTTCATTTTTACATCAATCATGGCATAACCTCTTTAACACATTCCCACATGACATGCACCAGATTCCCCCCCATAATTCTCACATATCCAACATAAGTCTGATTTAATTAAACACAATTTTTTAACTTGTGTCTGGATAGAAATGAGCCCTATACACGAAATACATCTGGGAAATACGATGCAATGAAAACAAAGACAGAAGATATTACTCAATATTAGTGTTGATTGAGCACCAAAGTGCTCGGATGCACGAGTAGAACACTTCACGATGCTTGGGTGTTCTACCGAGCACTCGAGCACAATGGAAGTCAATGGGAGAACCCCAAGCACACCCTGCTCTGAAAAGGGGAGGGTGTCGGGACTCTAGTTCGGCTTAGGAGTCCCTGCTCTGACTCCATATATAGCTATATCCATATATGGAGTCAGTGCTTGGGGACACCCCAGTGTATTTAAATCTAATTTCTGAAAAATTTCTGCTGGGATTTGAACTCCCAACATTGTACATTAGAGGTAAGGACCTTATCCACTCAGCTATAAAACTGAATGCTATATTGTGTCAGAAAAACCTCATCGTAATTTCTGATGTAGTGAGTATTCCTAGACTTATTTTATATTTCTGTGCAAGTTAACATGTAGATTTATAGTGTAGGGGTTAACATCCTTGCCTCTAATGTACAAGGTTGGTAGTTCAAATCCTGGCAGAATCATTTCAGAAATAGAGATTATATTTAATATTTTTTATTGTATTTGTAAAAAATGTATGGCAGGGCTCCAGATGACCACCAAAACAGTCGCTAATGCGCCTTAAAATTTGCAGATGGAGACAAGACTTTTTAGTTTTGTCGAAATTTGAGGCTGGACCGCCGGGCTGCTGCGCAGCCTATTATCAGTAAAAGAACATGGCACGCGCCACGTTCTCTTCACTAGCACAGTGGAGAAGGAGGGAGTCCCTCCCTCCTCACTGTGACGCGTCTGCCACTGTCACCAATGGGGAGATAGCAGGGAGGAGGAGGGGAGCAGCTGAGGCCACTGCACCACAAATGAATGTAAAACATATTAATACAAGTATAGGCATACGTATCACAGAACCGGTCTCAATAACAGGGCATGCTATACGCGGCAATTAACCCCTCCGATGCCTCATCTGAGGGGTTAATTGCAGCGGATTGCATGCCTTGTTATTGAGGCCAGGTGCCGGGTCTGTGATACCGCTGCCGACACTTGTATAAATGAGTTAAAGAGGACCTTTCATGGGTCCAAAAAATATGAACTAAGTAGCAGGCTACATAGAGCGGCGCCCAGGGATCTAAGTGCACTTAGTATTATTCCTGGGCACCGCTCGGTTCGCCCGCTGTGGCCCCCGGTATTTTCAACATTCAGAGCAAGGAGGAGGAGTCGCCAGTGCCTCTCCTTCTCCCTGACAGCAGTGCTGTCCAATCGCAGCTCAGAGCCAGGGAGGTTTTTTTCTCCCTGGCTCTGAGCTCTGTGCTGCCATTGGACAGCGCTGCTGTGAGGGAGAAGGAGAGACACTGGCGTCTCCTCCTCCTTGCTCTGAATGTTGAAAATACCGGGGGCCACAGCGGTGCCCAGGGATAATAGTAAGTGCACTTAGATCCCTGGGCGCCACTCTATGTAGCCTGCTACTTAGTTCAAATTCTTTGGACCCACGGAAGGTCCTCTTTAATTACATTCATTGGTGGTGCAGTGCGCCCCCCCCTAGTATTAGTATCATTGGTGGGGCGGTGCAGTGCACCCTCCCAAAGCACTCTTCCCCCCATTATTAGTATCATTGGTGGCGCAGTGGCCACAGGGTTATATGGTGGTCACAGGGTCCCCTCCCCTCCATTGGTGGCAGTGGCAGATTAGACTGCTGGGGCTCCGATCAGTTACTGCTGGATGCTACTGAAGCCCTGGCTGCCATGGTAATCTCCCTGCTGCTGTGTGTACTATGCACAGGGCAGCAGGGAAAGTGTAAAGTCCTAGTCACCCTAATACAGCTCTATTGGGGTGAATAGGACAAGGGATGAAAAGATTCAGGTTATAGCCCTTAAGGGGGGAAATGGGTATTAAAAAAAATGTTAAATTAAATGTAAAAAAAAACACCAAAATACTAAAAGTTTAAATTGCTCCCTTTCCCAATATAAAATTTACAAACAATAAAAAATAAACATATTACATATCGCCACATCCAAAAAAGTGTGAGCTATTAAAATATTAAAAAATATTTCCGCTCTGGTGAAGGCCGTAACAGAAAAAAAATCTAAACCGCGCAATTTGCCTTTTTTAGTCACCTTGTCACCCAAAAGATGTCACTGGATGTGAGATGTATGTGGTGCTGTATTCTCCTATATGTAGTGCTGGCTCACTACTGTGACCTGCGTCTCATCTTCTCCGTCAAGTCCATTTTTTTATTATATACATTTTAAATTTGGCCACTAAAAAATGTAATTTGGCTCCAAAAAAATTTTAGTTTAGGAGCCAATGGCTCCTGGTTATTTTTTTTAGTCTGGAGCACTGTATGGCACAAAATAAATGTGTAATTACTAAAATAAATAAATAACTATATATATATATATATATATATATATATATATATATATAGATAAAATCATACTTCTGATATATATGAATACATAATATGTGGAAAACTAATACTGATGTTTTTAGCCATAATATATTTACATATATTATAATATATTCTAAATATATATTAATATATGTAAATATATTATGGCTAAAAACGTATATATTTTTATATATATTTTTATATGACTAGGAGTGAGCGAATCCAAGATCCAAAGTTTATATATATATAAAGAAAAGAAAAAAGTAGCACACATTAAACGCGGGTGCAAGTCCTTATGGGGACCTGTGACCAAGGTCCAAAATGTATAGAGAAGAAAAAAGGCAGCACTCCACAAATGCTCCAATGAGAGAGCTGAAACGTTGCTGCTAGATGGGTGAATAAACCATCGACTTTTTTCAATACTAATCTGGAGTGCTGCCTTTTTTCTTCTCTACATATACATACATTTTTCTGAAAGGTTTCTTTTGGGATTCGAGCTCTTAACCTTGTACATTAAATGCAAGGATGTTAACCCCTACACTATAAAGCTACATGTTAACCTACACAGAAATATAAATAAGTCTAGGAATACTCACTACATCAGAAACTACTATGAGGTTTTTCTGAGAGAGTTTAGCATTCAGCTTTATAGCTGAGTGGATTAGGTCTTTGCCTCTAATGTCCAAGGGGTTGAGAGTTCAAATCCTTTCGGAAATAGATACTAAATTACATTTAAATAAACTGACTCGAGCACACGCGGTGTTTGGCCAAGCATGCTCGATCAACACTCTGCTCTCTAATCTTCTCCATATAAACTCTGGTTAAGTTTGAACCCTCTTTAAAGGGAACCTGTCATGTGGATATTTGATTATAATCTAGCTAATTATATACAATCATTAACTACTAAAAAGTACCTTAGATGTATTCACTTACTGGTGTGACAGATGGTTACCTCATAATATACACACAAAGATGCTGCATGCCGCATGCTAATGAGCTGATTTGAGTCCAGTGTGACATCACTGAGTCCAGCGTATATTTAATTCGGAGCTATAGCCACTCCCCTGCCCACCTGCTGCTGATTCATATGGAAAAAAAACTGTCATTCAGCAGCAGGTGGGCGGGGAGAGTCAGGAGCTCATGAATATTCAGGACTCATCATTATCAGCTGGATTAGCTGTTCCGAATTGTTTTTTTTTATTATTTAATATCCCAATATGGTCATATAAAAGGCACTTTAAATGGTTTAGTGGGTAGACAGGTTATAAATAGATTGGGGTGGAAAGAGGAATGGAATCACTTAGAGGTGATAGAATATTAAATTTACTGGAGTACATATGGGTGGAGATTAAAAAAATATTAGAGATTAAAGGGTTCTTGCAATATACACCCATCTGGAAAAACATAAATCTCAAGGAATTGCAAACGATTAAGATCTATATAGACTGGGAGAAAAAAGGGATGAAATACCTTAGCCAGATATTCGAACAGGGCAAACTGAAAGACTTTAATACAATGGTTAGAGAGTTTGGGATCCCCCAAAAAGATATGTATAAATATTTTCAGCTTAGGAATGTGCTGCGAACAGTTGGGCAGGATGATAAATCTAGAATAGAAAAATCAGATATAATACATAAATTTACCAATGAGGGCAAAAGAGGAGGAATAACCGCAAAAAGATATAGGATATTGATGGAGGGCAAAAAGAAACGGATTATAATACTTGCTAGGAAAAAATGGGAGAATGAACTTCAATCTTTTACGGAAGATAAATGGAAAGATGCCCTCAGAAGTTATTCTGGGGTCTCTAATAGGGGCTCACATAAGATTTCACAGTTTTTTGTAGTTCACAGGCTGCATCGATCCCCACGGATATTGAAAATAATGGGTGTGAGAGCCTCGGATAAATGTAATTTAATACATTGCTTTTGGAGATGCCCAAGACTGTTTAGATATAGGCGAGAAATAGTAGAGACTGTACATCTAATTTTGAAGGTCCAAATATCTGAAGATCCTGTGATTTGTATATTGGGGGCAACTGAACATCTGAACTTAAATAGAGATACACGTGTGGTTCTCTGTAAAGTGCTATTTCAAGCTAGACTTCTTATACTTAAGAAATGGGTAGGGGTAGATCCTCTGACAGTGGGACAGTGGAGAAAAGCAGTTGATAACCTGATCAAGGAAGAACGGGTGATGGAGGGCCATAGTAAAAAAAGTAAAAAATATCAATGAATTATGGAAAAACTGGTTACTTTAGGGCTGGATCGACAAAGGAATTTTTTTTTTTTTTTTTTTACGTCCCGCCACTCCCCCCTCATAAGGGTGGTGGGAGGGTAAAAGGAAAAAATAATGCTTTATGCATAGAAAAATCAGTCGCTGTGGATAAAATGGAAATGTAATTATTCCCTGCGGATATTGAAGTATGTGATTATTGATTTGATATGTTTGGAATTAATATGTTTTTTTACGAAATGAAAATAAAAAGATTTAAAATAAACATATGAGATAGACTCATTACATGCAAAGTGAGATATTTCAAGCCTTTATTTGTTATCATTTGGATGATTATGGCTTACAGCTTATGAAACCCCAAAGTCTCAATTTTGAGGTACCCTTTGCTCAGGGGGTATGGATTAATTAGCTGACTAGAGTGTGACACTTTGAGCCTAGAATATTGAACCTTTTCACAAAACTCTAATTTTAAGCTGCATTAATGCGATTCCTTTTCATTTGCATTACTGAAATAAATGAACTTTTGCATGATATTCAAATTTTTTGAGTTTCCCCTGTACATATTATATGCAGTACACCAAATGATATCCTTTTAAAGCATGCAGCAGAACACTAGCAGCTCCAGTACAAATATATATATTATACACAGTGCACAAAGTGATATCTTTTTAAAGCATGCAGCAGCCCACTAGCAGCTCCAGTATATATTATACAGTGTACTGGGTGATATCATTTTAACCAACCTCAGCCCCCAGTGCTTAAACACCCTGAAAGACCAGGCCACTTTTTACACTTCTGACCTACACTACTTTCACCGTTTATTGCTCGGTCATGCAACTTACCACCCAAATGAATTTTACCTCCTTTTCTTCTCACTAATAGAGCTTTCATTTGGTGGTATTTCATTGCTGCTGACATTTTTACTTTTTTTATTATTAATCGAAATTTAACGATTTTTTTGCAAAAAAAGTTGTAAAATTTTGCAAAAAAAACGACATCCATATATAAATTTTGCTCTAAATTTATTGTTCTACATGTCTTTGATAAAAAAAAATGTTTGGGTAAAAAAAAAATGGTTTGGGTAAAAGTTATAGCGTTTACAAACTATGGTACAAAAATGTGAATTTCCGCTTTTTGAAGCAGCTCTGACTTTCTGAGCACCTGTCATGTTTCCTGAGGTTCTACAATGGCCAGACAGTACAAACACCCCACAAATGACCCCATTTCGGAAAGTAGACACCCTAAGGTATTCGCTGATGGGCATAGTGAGTTCATAGAACTTTTTATTTTTTGTCACAAGTTTAGCGGAAAATGATGATTTTTTCTTTTTTTTTCTTACAAAGTCTCATATTCCACTAACTTGTGACAAAAAATAAAACTTCCATGAACTCACTATGCCCATCAGCGAATACCTTGGGGTGTCTTATTTCCAAAATGGGGTCACTTGTGGGGTAGTTATACTGCCCTGGCATTCTAGGGGCCCAAATGTGTGGTAAGGAGTTTGAAATCAAATTCTGTAAAAAATGGCCAGTGAAATCCGAAAGGTGCTCTTTGGAATGTGGGCCCCTTTGCCCACCTAGGCTGCAAAAAAGTGTCACACATCTGGTATCTCCGTATTCAGGAGAAGTTGGGGAATGTGTTTTGGGGTGTCATTTTACATATACCCATGCTGGGTGAGATAAATATCTTGGTCAAATGCCAACTTTGTATAAAAAAATGGGAAAAGTTGTCTTTTGCCAAGATATTTCTCTCACCCAGCATGGGTATATGTAAAATGACACCTCAAAACACATTCCCCAACTTCTCCTGAGTACGGAGATACCACATGTGTGACACTTTTTTGCAGCCTAGGTGGGCAAAGGGGCCCATATTCCAAAGAGCACCTTTCGGATTTCACCGGTCATTTTTTACACATTTTGATTTCAAACTTCTTACCACACATTTGGGCCCCTAGAATTCCAGGGCAGTATAACTACCCCACAAGTGACACCATTTTGGAAAGAAGACACCCCAAGGTATTTCGTGATGGGCATAGTGAGTTCATGGAAGTTTTTATTTTTTGTCACAAGTTAGTGGAATATGAGACTTTGTAAGGAAAAAAAAAAAAAAAAAAATCATAATTTTCCGCTAACTTGTGACAAAAAATATAAAATTCTAGGAACTCGCCATGCCCCTCACGGAATACCTTGGGGTGTCTTCTTTCCAAAATGGGGTCACTTGTGGGGTAGTTATACTGCCCTGGCATTTTCCAGGGGCCCTAATGTGTGGTAAGTAGGTAAATGACCTGTGAAATCCTAAAGGTGCTCTTTGGAATGTGGGCCCCTTTGCCTACCTAGGCTGCAAAAAAGTGTCACACATGTGGTATCGCCGTATTCAGGAGAAGTTGGGGAATGTGTTTTGGGGTGTCTTTTTACATATACTCATGCTGGGTGAGAGAAATATCTCGGCAAAATACAACTTTTCCCATTTTTTTATACAAAGTTGGCATTTGACCAAGATATTTATCTCACCCAGCATGGGTATATGTAAAATGACACCCCAAAACACATTGCCCAACTTCTCCTGAGTACGGCGATACCACATGTGTGACACTTTTTTGCAGCCTAGATGCGCAAAGGGGCCCACATTTATTTTATGATGGCATTTTTAGACATTTGGATCCCAGACTTCTTCTCACGCTTTAGGGCCCCTAGAATGCCAGGGCAGTATAAATAGCCCACATGTGACCCCATTTTGGAAAGAAGACACCCCAAGGTATTCAATGAGGGGCATGGCGAGTTCATAGAAATTTATTTTTTTTGCCACAAGTTAGCAGAAATTGATATATTTTTTTTTTCTCACAAAGTCTCCCTTTCCGCTAACTTGGGACCAAAATTTCAATCTTTCATGGACTCAATATGCCCCTCACGGAATACCTAGGGGTGTCTTCTTTCCGAAATGGGGTCACATGTGGGGTATTTATACTGCCCTGGCATTCTAGGGGCCCTAAAGCGTGAGAAGAAGTCTGGAATATAAATGTCTAAAAAATTTTACGCATTTGGATTCCGTGAGGGGTATGGTGAGTTCATGTGAGATTTTATTTTTTGTCACAAGTTAGTGGAATATGAGACTTTGTAAGAAAAAAATATATAATTTCCGCTAACTTGGGCCAAAAAAAATTCTGAATGGAGCCTTACAGGGGGGTGATCAATGACAGGGGGGTGATCAATGACAGGGGGGTGATCAGAGAGTCTATATGGGGTGATCACCCCCCTGTCATTGATCACCCCCCTATAAGGCTCCATTCAGACGTCCGTGTGCGTTTTGCGGATCCGATCTATCTATCAGTGGATCCGTAAAAATCATGCGGACATCTGAATGCAGCCTTACAGGGGGGTGATCAATGACAGGGGGGTAATCAATGACAGGGGGGTGATCAGGGAGTCTATATGGGGTGATCACCACAGTCATTGATCACGCCCCTGTAAGGCTCCATTCAGACGTCCATATGCGTTTTGCGGATCCGATCCATCTATCAGTGGATCCGTAAAAATCATGCGGATGTCTGAATGGAGCTTTACAGGGGTGTGATCAATGACAGGGGGGTAGTCAATGACAGGGGGGTGATCAGGGAGTCTATATGGGGTGATCACCACAGTCATTGATCACGCCCCTGTAAGGCTCCATTCAGACGTCCGTATGCGTTTTGCGGATCCGATCCATCTATCAGTGGATCCGTAAAAATCATGCGGACGTCTAAATGGAGCTTTACAGGGGGGTGATCAATGACAGGGGGGTAATCAATGACAGGGGGGTGATCAGGGAGTCTATATGGGGTGATCACCACAGTCATTGATCACGCCCCTGTAAGGCTCAATTCAGACGTCCGTATGCGTTTTGCGGATCCGATCCATCTATCAGTGGATCCGTAAAAATCATGCGGACATCTGAATGCAGCCTTACAGGGGGGTGATCAATGACAGGGGGGTAATCAATGACAGGGGGGTGATCAGGGAGTCTATATGGGGTGATCACCACAGTCATTGATCACGCCCCTGTAAGGCTCCATTCAGACGTCCGTATGCGTTTTGCGGATCCGATCCATCTATCAGTGGATCCGTAAAAATCATGCGGACGTCTGAATGGAGCTTTACAGGGGTGTGATCAATGACAGGGGGGTAATCAATGACAGGGGGGTGATCAGGGAGTCTATATGGGGTGATCACCACAGTCATTGATCACGCCCCTGTAAGGCTCCATTCAGACGTCCGTATGCGTTTTGCGGATCCGATCCATCTATCAGTGGATCCGTAAAAATCATGCGGACGTCTAAATGGAGCTTTACAGGGGGGTGATCAATGACAGGGGGGTAATCAATGACAGGGGGGTGATCAGGGAGTCTATATGGGGTGATCACCACAGTCATTGATCACGCCCCTGTAAGGCTCCATTCAGACGTCCGTATGCGTTTTGCGGATCCGATCCATCTATCAGTGGATCCGTAAAAATCATGCGGACGTCTAAATGGAGCTTTACAGGGGGGTGATCAATGACAGGGGGGTAATCAATGACAGGGGGGTGATCAGGGAGTCTATATGGGGTGATCACCACAGTCATTGATCACGCCCCTGTAAGGCTCCATTCAGACGTCCGTATGCGTTTTGCGGATCCGATCCATCTATCAGTGGATCCGTAAAAATCATGCGGACGTCTAAATGGAGCTTTACAGGGGGGTGATCAATGACAGGGGGGTAATCAATGACAGGGGGGTGATCAGGGAGTCTATATGGGGTGATCACCACAGTCATTGATCATGCCCCTGTAAGGCTCCATTCAGACGTCCGTATGCGTTTTGCGGATCCGATCCATCTATCAGTGGATCCGTAAAAATCATGCGGACGTCTAAATGGAGCTTTACAGGGGGGTGATCAATGACAGGGGGGTGATCAGGGAGTCTATATGGGGTGATCACCACAGTCATTGATCACGCCCCTGTAAGGCTCCATTCAGACGTCCGTATGCGTTTTGCGGATCCGATCCATCTATCAGTGGATCCGTAAAAATCATGCGGACGTCTGAATGGAGCTTTACAGGGGGGTGATCAATGACAGGGGGGTAATCAATGACAGGGGGGTGATCAGGGAGTCTATATGGGGTGATCATGGGCTAATAAGTGGTTAATAAGTGACAGGGGGGGGTGTAGTGTAGTGTGGTGCTTGGTGCTACATATTGCTGAGCTATCTGTGTCCTCTGGTGGTCGATCCAAACAAAGGGGACCACCAGAGGACCAGGTAGCAGGTATATGAGACGCTGTTATCAAAACAGCGTCTAATATACCTGTTAGGGGTAAAAAAAATCACATCTCCAGCCTGCCAGCGAACGATCGCCGCTGGCAGGCTGGAGATCCACTCGCTTACCTTCCGATCCTGTGAACGCGCGCGCCTGTGTGCGCGCGTTCACAGGAAATCTCGCGTCTCGCGAGAGGACGCGCCGGCGTGTCCAGGCGGAATCAATCAACCACCTCCAGGACGCGTCGCTGCGTACGGCGGTCCGGAGGTGGTTAAAGCACGCAACAGCACACTAGCAGCTCCAGTATATACACAGTGTACTGGGTGATATCATTTTAAAGCACGCAGCAGCCACTAGCAGCTCCAGTATATATTATACACAGTGTACCGGGTGATATCCTTTTAAAGCACGCAGCAGCATACTTGCAGCTCCAGTATATATTATACACAGTGTACCGGGTGATATCCTTTTAAAGCACGCAGCAGCACACTAGCACCTCCAGTATATATTATACACAGTGTACCGGGTGATATCTTTTTAAAGCACGCAGCAGCACACTAGCAGCTCCAGTATATATTATACACAGTGTACCGGGTGATATCCTTTTAAAGCACGGCAGCAGTCACTAGCACCTCCAGTATATATTATACACAGTGTACCGGGTGATATCTTTTTAAAGCACGCAGCAGCACACTAGCAGCTCCAGTATATATTATACACAGTGTACCGGGTGATATCCTTTTAAAGCACGGCAGCAGTCACTAGCAGCTCCAGTATATATTATACACAGTGTACCGGGTGATATCTTTTTAAAGCACGGCAGCAGTCACTAGCAGCTCGGGTATATATTATACACAGTGTACAGGGTGATATCCTTTTAAAGCACGCAGCAGCACACTAGCAGCTCCAGTATATATTATACACAGTGTACCGGGTGATATCTTTTTAAAGCGCGCAGCAGCAGGATAACAGCCCCCTTATATATGTTTTACACAGTACTGTGTAAATTTGCGGTCTAATGTATTCTCTTACATGTTAATGCCGTTGAGGAAAAATGATGCAAAGCTTCAAGGAGATTAAAAAACGGAGAGCATATTGCAACTTGAAAAAAAATGATGACAGGAAAAGTAGAGGAGAATTTACAAGATTAATGGGCAATTGATACACGGCAAAATGTTCAACTTCCAGCCCAGAAGGGGGGTGATATCTGCACTGGATGAATAATTTAGGAAGGGCTCAGAATTGCTCCAGAGTTATGCTGCATTACAAGGGGATTTGGAGAGGTGTACATTTCAGAAACAATTAGCCCAGTCCATGTGCGGAGTGAAGAGATTGCTGCAGCTCTTGACATAACACTCAGAGGGGCACCAGGAAGATTTACCGCTGTATAAATCCAGCATGTTAACACAATCCCCCGGGGAGACCGGCCTCTATTTTATTGCTATCACCTTATCAGCTATAGAATATCCATTTATGAGTAATCCGATCTGTGGTGTAAAACTGCAGGCCATGTATTACTGTGTGTGTCACGCTGGTTAGTGGCGTCTGGGGACAACAAGGACACACTTTCCAGAGGCCCGGCTATGAAAGTGCTCACTGCATAAAGTCTTTGTTTTGACATTTTACTGGGTTTAATGGAGCAACTGGGAGATGCTGAAAAGGTTTATAAATGTGTTACACATTAAGATCTTTCTAAAGTGTGGACCTGGTGACTCAGAGTTATGGAACTTTAATGCACATTATTTATACTCATGGGACTGAGCAAAAATGTAATGTGCAGGACGACAGCATGAAATACCTGACTGGATTCATACATTGGGAGAGATTTATCAAACTAGTGTAAAGTAGAACTGGCTTAGTTGCCCATAGCAACCAATCAGATTCCACCTTTCATTTTGGACAGCTACTTTGGCAAAATGAAAGGTGGAATCTAATTGGTTGCTATGGGCAACTAAGCCAGTTCTACTTTACACCAGTTTGATAAATCTCCCCCATTATCCTTACTGTAATATGCAAGGCTAGGCACTGCTTAATTGCTCAAGAAGTTCTATAGTTAAACTGGTTTTCCCGGAGTTCGATATTGATGACCTATCCTCAGGATATAATATCTGATCGGTAGGTGTCCGACTCCTGACACCCCCACCAGTCAGCTGTTTGAAGAGGCCAAAGTGCTTCAGAGAGCGCTGCAGCCTCCACACAGCATACCAGACACAGCGCCTTACATTGTATAGTGGCTGCAATTGGTATTACAGCTCAGGCCCATTCAGATGAATGGGGTTAAGATGCGCCTAAGCCATATGACCAATGAATGTGACGTCACTGTCTTTGGAAGCTCTGGTGAGCACAGCGGCCTCCTCAGAAAGTCCCAGAAGTTAAACCCCTACCTATTAGATATTAATGACCTGTCATGGAAAACCCCTTTAATTGTGTTTAACCTTCAGGTATAGAAGAAGAGAAGAGAATGGGATACTGCAGCAGCGCAAACCAAGGTAAGTACAAATGTACTAGTATAATTGAAAGTAATTTATTTCAAGCTGTTACAGGTAACATGTTTCAGGGCCAGACCGCCCCTTCATCAGACCAAAACAGCATGGATCTGTTGAATATTGTTTTGGTCGTATGAAGGGGCCGGTCTGGCCCCGAAATATTACCTGTAACAGCTTGAAATAAATAAATTACTTTCCATTATACCAGTACATCTGTACTGCTGTATCCCGTTCACCCCTCTTCTTCTGATCTTCAGCCCAGCACATTGGGCTGCACCGGTGACAGGGGGTCTTGTTCTCCGAGCGCAACCTCCTAAGGTGAGAAGCTCCACCACCAGAGCTTCTTATGAAGCGTCTCTCTTCTTCTTCTTTTTTTGCCTTGGAATACAGGTTCATAGCAAATGCATTCCCATCACAGCTCTGCTGTCTCCATATACTAAATGCAGGATGCATTATTCAGTTTTTTTTTTACTTTATCCAATAATTTTCAACCAGTCTCTGCTAATATGGGAAGGAATTCTGTAATGGTTTGCTATTAGAGAGTTAGCTAGTCCTATGTAATACCTAGCATACAGGGGTCATCTGGGATTGAAAGGGTATTCCTGCTTTTTGAAACTGATGACCTGTCCTCCCTATAGGTCATCAATATCTGATCAGTGGCTATCCAACACCTGGAGCCACCACCAACCAGCTGTTTTCAGCAGCTTCTGGCATTGGAAATTAAGCAGTGGATGGAGATAGAGACAGAAGGCCCCATCCACTGTTTAGTGGCCAGACTGGACTAGTGCAGCTAAACTTCCATTCACTTTAAAGAGAGCTGAGCTTTGGTATGCCAAAACTGGCACCTCACAGAGCAAAGAGCCTTCTGCTTCCGACTTCATCCACTGTCTAGTTTCCACTGCTGGTGGCTGCCCGCAGTAATTGCAGTGGTAAGCAGGTGTAATCCCATAGAAGTGAATGGGTACGTCATAGTTGTAATTACACCTGCTCACAACTGCAATTGCTGTTACGTTAAAGCAGAGAAGGCAGCTCTCGTATGAGCGCTGCCTTCTCTTCAAACAGCTGATAGGCGGGGGTACTGGGGGTCGGACCCCCGTCGATCTGATATTGATGACCTATCCTGAGGATAAGTCATTATTGGAAAAAGCAGCCTTTAAGGGTTTTTACACAAGGAGGAGATAGTACCATACTGTGTTTAAGCTGACCATGCACATTGGATAAATGTTGGCTGAACCCAACAACCATCTACTGTAATATGTATGGGGACCTCATGACTTTCACCTGAATGCAGAGGTTGGGGGAAAGAAGGATAAGGTTACTGGTTTTCAACATGCCCAATTCTTTTGTTCACAGAGGAGTTAAGCCAGAGGTGTCTTAAGCGGCATTTACATGCATTGATCTCCTTCAGCGTATGTGAACGAGGGATGGCTATTGCGATCCCTCACCCTTATACATCTGCATTGCTTCTGGGCTTTAGTTCACTGTTTAGGTAGCATGATTGGTTGAAGATCACTGCCTGAAGAACGTATTAAAAGAAAATAATAAAGTATTTATTAAACTCTAAGTAGTAAAAACAGGAAAGACTGTATATCACTTTCCATGACTATCAGACTTCCAGACTCAGGTAATGTGATGTAGGAGTTTGATTGGATCCACAACACAGCCTAAAATCTGGACTAGATCCCTATCCAGCTAGCACAGTGGTGCCAATATATACTGGTCAGGGGAAAAGGACACGGTTCATGTGTTTGAACCAGGTACAGGTGCGTGATAAGCAGTCCTACCTAGCTTAGGGCTCTTTCACACCTGCGTTCTTGTCTTCCGGCATAGAGTTCCGTCGTCGGGGCTCTATGCCAGAAGAATCCTGATCAGGATTATCCCAATGCATTCTGAATGGAGTGAAATCCGTTCAGGATGCATCAGGATGTCTTCAGTTCTGGAACGGAACGTTTTTTGGCAGGAGAAAATACCGCAGCATGCTGCGCTTTTTGCTCCGGCCAAAAATCCGGCACACTTGCCGCAAGGCCGGATCCGGAATTAATACCCATTGAAAGGCATTGATCCGGATCCGGCCTTAAGCTAAACGTCGTTTCGGCGCATTGCCGGAGCCGACATTTAGCTTTTTCTGAATGGTTACCATGGCTTCCGGGATGCTAAAGTCCTGGCAGCCATGGTAAAGTGTAGTGGGGAGCGGGGGAGCAGTGTACTTACCGTCCGTGCGGCTCCCGGGGCGCTCCAGAGTGACGTCAGGGCGCCCCAAGCGCATGGATCATGTGATCGCATTGGACACGTCATCCATGCGCATGGGGCGCTCTGACGTCACTCTGGAGCGCCCCGGGAGCCGCACGGACTGTAAGTATACCGCTCCTCCACTCCCCGCTCCTACTATGGCAACCAGGACTTTAATAGCGTCCTGGGTGCCATAGTAACACTGAACGCATTTGGAAGACGGTTCCGTCTTTAAATGCTTTCAGTACACTTGCGTTTTTCCGGATCCGGAGTGTAATTCCGGCAAGTGGAGTGCACGCCGGATCCGGACAACGCAAGTGTGAAAGAGGCCTTAAAGATGTAAGGCAGCTTGCGAGTGAAGATAACACTGGTTGCAAGCAATCCAGTATAAAGCATCCACAAGATGCTAGTATATATGTGGCCGCTCACTCAGCTGCCTCCATCAGCCTACCCATTCATATGAAATATACTGGGTATCGGTCTCAGACCGCATGCACACTAGCAAGTCAGCTGTTGCGCTGCTTGACTCAGAACTGCACCCTGCCTGGAGAGCCGTGTCCGATCACCGGTTTAACGCGTTTCGCTATGGCACTGTAAGCCACAACTCATCAGGAGCGAAAATCTCTTATTAACTCAAGTTGCCTGTCAAGCAGATACAGCCTCACACTTTTGCGTGTCAAGGCTTCGGCGCATGATTGGTTGCCCAGAAACAATGATGTGGCCTGCACGACCAACAGGATCACTCGAAGAACAAGCGTTTCTCTCATTCATCAGGTGATTGGCGGCACATTTACATGGGCAGATTGTCGGGAATGAACGTTCCCGATAATCTGCCTGACAATTGGGCAGTGTAAATCCCCCTTTACACCTCTGTGTGCAAGTGTACTGGGGGAGGTCAGGAGGGATAGCTATCTTCACCATTTGATCATTCTTACTCCTATGATGTCCATTCATGGCTCTAAGTGGTTTATATATGTTCCTCTAAAACCAAAATCTACTGTGCAAACAGCAGCAGAGTTGGATCAATCGGAGAAAAGCTTAATGCATTCATACCCAAACCTACATTTACATTGCTGTATCTTTATGTATTTTATAGGCACTGTGGTTATATCAAAGCAAAGCAAGACCCAGACGAAGACAAGATGCACTTCCAACATGGAAGAGGTAAGAGCTGGGTCTTCACTGACTCCACTTGGTCACTCTAGATATACTCTGCCCTCTGTTGGGAGGTGTCGTAACTACAAATGGGTGTTGTATTCAAGGACTGTAAGGACTCTTGGGCAGTGCTCTCCATTGTGCTGTAGAGAAGTAATGTTGGGACAGTGTGTTAGGTTCCATGATGCATTAGGTCAAATTCTTCCATGTTTTGGGACTTGCTTCGTGTCGAGAGCTTTCCTTGTGAGCTATAGAAAAATGAGTTTACGACTAAAAGTAGGCATAATTTTTTTCCTCTCATTACCACGGATAGAGGCGGTGCTGTGGACTTTCGTGAAAAAGTTCAATAAACTGTGTATAAAAACTTGGAATTTTTGACATTGAACATTGTAGATATCTTCTTGTAGTATCACAGGTACCCTGTTGTGTAATCACATGTATTTTAGTGAGCTGTTCACTACATCTGTACATCACCAGCTTGTGAAAAGTCTTCCCGACAATTTTTTAATGTAATTTTTGTATTATTCATGTGCATTTCTAAGATTTCATATGTACATAGCTAATGTATCCATTGCCATTATGGATCTGTAATAACATTTCTATGAATTTACATATAATATCGATGTAGAATATCGGATACAGGGACCACGAATGTATTTTTCTGTACATGTCCTTTGCTTTGATTACATGTGAGTGATGCTGCTCGTTCTGGTCGGGTCCATTTCTAAAATTGTCATTTGGATATCAAATGTTGTATGAATTGTCTGTTTCTGATGTTGTACAGTAATTGTGAATGACATTAAAATACAAGGTCAAAGAGCAAGGTTTGTTGTAGTCTGTTATTGCACTATGGACTGTGTGTAGGCCTCCAGACATATTGTGATCCCGTAATAGAAAGCCTTTGGACAATTTATCCCAGGTTTTCTTATTCTGAAGTCTGTTTTAAAGGTGTGTTCCGATCTCAGACAATGGGGGCATATTGCTAGGATATGCCCCCATTGTCTAATAGGTGCAGGTCCCACCTCTGGGACCCGCACCTACATTGGGTTTTCCAGAGTCCGGCCTCCGCCAAGCTCTCTCCCCATAGGTTCGAATGGGAACGCACCCCGATTGCTCAGCCATCGTTCCCCTTCACTTCTATGGGGCCAACGGATATGGCCTATTTTCCGCGGCCCCATAGAAATGAATGGAGGGTGGCTGCGCATACGCAGTGCACCCTCCACAATCTTCAGGGGTTCCAGAGGTGGGATTTACACCTATCAGACTATGGGGGCATATCCTAGCAATAGGCCCCCATTGTCTGAGATGGGAATACCCCTTTAAGTTCTTATATAACATGCTACATCATAAAATACATGTATACACACAGGTTGTGGATTTATGAAAACTGGTATAAAGGAAAACTAGCTTAATTGCCCATAGCAACCAATCAGATTTCACCTTTAATTTTTCAGAGCTCTTTCGGAAAATAAAAGGTGTCATTTCATTCGTTGAGTTGCCCATACCTACCAATCAAATTCCACCTTTCATTTTTCAGTGCTCTTTCGGAAAATGAAAGGTGGAAACTGATTGGTTGCTATGAACAACTAAGCCAGTTTTCCTTTACACCAGTTTTCATAAATGTCACCCCTTATGTTCTTCACTTTGCCCTTATAGTATAGAAGATGTTGGCTTACAGAAAAGAGCCCCAGGTGGCAGTAAAATAAAACACAATGGGGGAGGTTTATCCAAAACTGGTTCAAAAGAACTGTGTCTTAGTGACCCACAGAATTCACCTTTCATTTTTCAGAGTCCCTTTGGAAAATGAAAGGTGGAATCTGATTGGTTGCTATGGGTAACTAAGACAGTTCTACTTTATGCCAGTGTTGCTAAATCTCCCCCATTATTTGTAAGATTGAGGTATCTATGGATAAGTATGCTACAAAGTTATGATTTTCAGTGTAACATTCAGAATCTCACTGAAAATAAATAATTGATGACAAAATGGATGACACATGCTTTGCAAATACGTTATCTCTACTGTCATTTGGTAAGTATCGTGTTTTTGGCTCCAGGAAATAAGAGCCATTTTGTATAATGGAATGTCATACAATTAGCCAATAGACCTTCTGTTCAATTCAATTTCTTATGGTTTTAGGCATTTTCTTGTAGTCATTCAACATGAGGTTTAATTGTTCAGTTCCAGTGGATATATATCACAGATGTACAGATCATTATAGTTAGGGTATGTTCAGATGTGGTGGATTTCCCACGGACTTGCGGTGTGGCCCTGGCATCTCAAATCAACAGCAATTTACAGTACTCTACAAATGAATAAATCTTTTAAAGGGGTTTTCCAGGATTTTGATGGCCCATCAATATCTGATCGGTGGGAATTTGACTCCCGACACCCTTGCCAATCAGATGTTTGAAGAGGCCACAGCACCACATGGCCTAGGCGCAGCTCAACCCATTTTAAGTGAATAGGACTGAGCTGCAATACCAAGCACCTGTGAGGAGGCCGTAGAACTTACTGGAGCACCGCGACCTCTTCAAATCGCTGATCGAGTCGGGAGTTGGACCCCCACAATCAGATATTGATGACCTACCCTGAGGATATCAAAATCCCAGAAAACTCCTTTAAAATATAGTGGTAAAATCTGCACAGAAATTAGATCATTCTACAGACTGGTAAAACGAATCTGTCACCTCCAAATTCGGTTTTAAAGTAATACATCCATGTAGGGTACCTACCCTAAAACATAGCCATTCCTTTCTAATGAAAATTCAGGCTTCTAACCCTGAGAAATTCTTCTTTTTATTTTTATGCAAATCAGGTTTTGAGTGCTCCGTGGACGGGGATGCTCAGCTTGGAGCACCATTGCTATCCTAGTAATGCCACCCATCCCCTCCCCTACTTGTTTGATTGAAAATCCTTGAGATTTTAGAGCTGCTAGTGATGATGCAGGAGAAATCCTTCAGTCCCGATTGGCAGAGAAGCGCCAAGTTGTCACTGCTGTGGCTTCTTCCTCTCAATCAGGTCGGGAGAAACTGTAATTTGCATATAACGCACGCTTTTGAAAGAAACACCAAACTAGAGCACATTACCATCTGCATCTTATAGATGTTCTTCATAAATTGGAGACGGGTTCACTAATAAAAATGGAAATGTGGATATAAACCTAAGAGACATTAATGTGGAATCTTTCTGACAAGTTTCAATGAAACAGAAACATTACAGGAGCAAGAGAGTATTCACTGGGTGGGAAATAAGGGTTTCAAAGAATTTATAAATCGTTATTAGATCATTATTAATATATTCAGAATAATTCATGATAAGGGATCATTTCTGCTGTGACGGGGACAAATGCCAAATCCTGTTTCCTTGCATTTGTTTGAATTTTATTTTTCAAAATGAAAACATTAGATATTACAATCACACAATTATTATTTATTTCGTGTCGCTGATGTAGCTCTCACATATTCTTCTGCGCTGTACAGAGATTGTCGTTGTACACATTAGTCCTCCATTTCTTATGCCAAACACACACAAACACATATACATACGCACATAAAAATACGCACATAGACACAACTTTATTGAAAATGAATTAACCCTAAAAAATCCAATTGTTTTTGAAGTGAGGGGGTTGGGGGGTACTATATCTCCTTATGTAGATCGTCTTAATCGGTGTGAGGAGCCTTATACAGATGTAGCAGGGTTAGCACTCAAGTTCTTAACTCAAATTTCTTAACTCATCGCGTTATCTTGAGACAAAAGCCACGGAAAAGCAATTGAAGGTGTTTGCTTAACGCATTTAGTTTAGATAACACGTCTCATAAAGCATGCGTGTTAACTCTACTACATCCGTAGGCCATACACGCTCCTCTGGACCTGGGAAGAAGGCATGCAAATGAACTCTTAGCAAAGTCTGCCCCTGGGGAAACCCACACAAACACAAGGAGAAGATACATATTCTGTGCAGATATTGCCATTGGTTAGATAAAAATGCAGGACCCCAATGCAGCCACGCAGGTGTTAGGACCCTTTTACACTGGCCGACGACCGTTTGTATGAACACTCATTGCTGGTAATTGGCTCATGTAGAGGTGCTGTCAATCACCCAAAAAACAAAAAAACTTGTTTATAGGGTGATTGTATTTTTCATGCAGCGTCTAATATTGCTTGCAAAGTGCTGCCAACACTTTGCATCTGGCCATGTGAAAGCCACGTTTAAAAAGGTTGATCAACCCTCAACCACGGACATGCCATATCAATAGAAATGGTTGGATTTCCACTGTTATTTTTCCCTTTTGCTTAACATCTTTACCCTATTTTGGTGTATAATTTAATGCCCAAATACTAGAATCTTGTAGAGCCCAAATAACACTGCATTGTGCAGCTGCCTTACCAAAGGTTTGGACACCAAGTATTAAATCATGTCTGTAGTTTCAGTTATATTCCTCCAGGCATCATAAAACCTGTGATTTTCATCAGCTTCAACTATGAAGATACAGATACAAAAACTTCCTTTACATTTATGTTATCTGTAGACATGGATGCATTACCACAATACAAATGTACGTTCAATGTACGTTCTCATAGGAGTGCTGCTCCAAGTATTTATCTCTATAAGCATTGGTACTATAGAATGAAAAAAGTCATGTCCATAAATGGTTTGATTGAGGGGTTCTTGAGCCTGATGGAGCCCAAAAAGTCCCTCAGCTTCCTACTCCTAATCTGAGGAGACTAATACTATAAATGACACATTATAGCACTGAGGAGGGGGTAGTTTGTTATAAAATTTGCATTGGGGCCATAAACTTTAACGCAAATATGTAAAACAATTCTTTATTTATTTATTTTTAGACTTTTTGGTGATTTTTTAAAATTTTCCATGTCACTATCTATATTAAGGAAAAACGTCCTAAAACTTTGAAGTTTTCACACTAGGTGTAATAATATGTCAATACATCTTGGTCTGTACAATTATCAGCAATTATCTCATTACCACAGGCAGCATTACAATGACAAGTAACAAGGCTATGCAGATAACACAGGAACCACCATTCACAATAGGTGCTAACTGATATCACAGCTTATCTTCTCCATCTTGACCTCTGCACAGGCTTTAGAGCATGCCCACTCTCCCATAAGTCGATGAGGTCCCCTCCAGTCGATTGTGTCTATGGCCCATGTAGCTACTCTCAAAGAACAGGAAGTCCTGACATATTTTAGGCCTAGTGGCCATTGTGAAAACTGCAGGATTTTTGGATTTATTTTTTCAACTATAGATAGTGTCATAAAAAATATGTTTGACATAAGTTGATTTAAACAATAGGTAATTTTCTGATGACACATTCACTTTAAGTTACACTGCTGACTATGAATATATAAGCTGTCCTTATTCATAGGTTCAGGTGAAATATTGGAAATATTTTTGGTACATTTGTTATACTATATTTTTAACACTTTATTATCCTCCAGTGGTTGGTTACTGTTATACTGTTCTTAGTATTTTATTAACCTTTTAGAACCTAAATTAGTTTCACTTGGATATTAAATACAATTTGAACTGAAAGAAGAACATTTTCAACTTAATATTTCTTCATTTTACACATTTCTACAGTCTTTTTCTTTAAACAAACTCAAAAAAGAAAAGGAAACCTTATCTCTTTTCTAGAAGGGACCTGCACATCAGTGTTTCCTTATTTTTGGAAATTGCCTGGGACAGATAACACATTTCAAGCACCATACTGTGCATCACGTGTGTAAAGTCAAGAGAGCGGAACTGGTTTTGGTCTCAAAGAGCGACCATGACATTTCATGATCCACACATGACAACATTTGAAGGCCTAAAGAACCAACTTTATTTCCTCCTTGTTCCTTGCTGAGCATGAAGCTCATGTGTATGGTTAGATAAGGCCAGGCTTCGAGCAGATTTGGGATATGCACACCTGTCATGAGAGTAATTGGATTGCTTGTATTAATGCCCAGTGCAGATGAAAGAGGCCTGGCTCTGACACTTCAGTGAAGGGACGTTAAACAAGGCTCCATCTGTCTTTCATTGATGATATTTTATGTAAGGGTCACAAGCCAAGAGAGATACCTCACTTTACACGTCTTATGACTTTTCTTGATGTGTTTCTCCAGCCATGTACAACCCTCCTCAGTATCCATTTGGCTATAATTCTAATTCTGCTTGAATTAAAAGCAAAGTAACAGTGTCTGTGATGTATTGGAATATATGGTACAAGATGCTGGGGGTTGAATTGTCACAACAGAAAGTATCCTGTTCCTATAGGCATACTACCCAGGTGTTCTACTGCCTATATATATATGAAGAGTGTGGAGGTTTGGTTTAACATATATGTTTTTGTGTTGCTAGTGAAGCTGCCTGGGAGTAGAACCTATATCCACCCACACACATATGAGGATCCCAACCAGGCCGTACGGGACTTTGCTAAAGAGATTGATGTCTCCAATATCCGTATAGAGCGGGTGATAGGTGCAGGTAAGTACATGTGACACACAATAACAGCTGGTAAAATGTCCTAGGGAAATGGTCATCAATCTGGGTTTCCTCAATTTCCTTTCTTCTGTCCTTTTCCAAGAGAATTGAAGCAGCACTATAAATTATGCAGTGAAAAAAATTGGGATTCTCTTTATTCACACATTACATTTTTTTTTACCACAGAATTTGAAGTGCTGCCTCATTTAATTGGAGTATTGCTAGCAGGACATTGGCTTAGGGTCCTGGAGTGATATCATCCACTAATCTAGAGATGTGCTGCTTTCTTCTAAAATTATCTATCTATCTATCTATCTACTATTTATCTATCTAACGATCTATCTATCTACCTGTCTATCCATCTATCTATCTAGTCACTATCTATCTATCTATCTATCTATCTATCTATCTATCTACTATTTATCTATCTAACGATCTATCTATCTATGTGTCTATCTACCTGTCTATCTATCTATCTATCTATCTATCTATCTATCTATCTATCTATCTATCTATCTATCTATCTATCTACCTAGTATATGGTTCGCTTGTGTACTTTTTCAATCCTTAATAGTATTTTAGCACACAGCATTTTTGATCTCCAAAGCCCCCTTTTCCATTATAGATCCTCTACTTTAGAATTGTCCTCCTCCACATCATCACTCCTCAGAGTGGGCTTTTGATCATCAGCATCCCCAATCACATTAGTTTCTCCTTCCCATAGAAGGATCTTAAGTACCTTTGTAGAGAGTACAGTCCTGATTAATGCTGCTCTGTCCATTACCCATTCACTACCAAGATGTTTCTTCTCATTGAAGTGGGAAAAGAACAAGTCCCAACGCCGTGACTTTGATACTAAAAGCTCCTTAATAACATCTGATTGGTTCAGATTCTAAATTCTACCTAGAAAAGCTAAAAGCAGGAAACTTGCCCTCGTGAACTCTTGTGTCTGCATGTTAACAGTATACATCATACTAACATAGAAACATAGAATGTGTCGGCAGATAAGAACCATTTGGCCCATCTAGTCTGCCCAATATACTGAGTACTATGGATAGCCCCTGGCCCTATCTTATATGAAGGATGGCCTCATGCCTATCCCATGCATGCTTAAACTCCTTCACTGTATTTGCAGCTACCACTTCTGCAGAAAGGCTATTCCATGCATCCACTACTCTCTCAGTAAAGTAATACTTCCTAATATTACTTTTAAACCTTTGCCCCTCTAATTTAAAAATATGTTCTCTTGTAGCAGTTTTTCTTCTTTTAAATATTCTCTCCTCTTTTACCTTGTTGATTCCCTTTATGTATTTAAAAGTTTCTATCATATCCCCTCTGTCTCGTCTTTCTTCCAAGCTATACATGTTAAGGTCCTTTAATCTTTCCTGGTAAGTTTTATTCTGCAATCCATGTACCAGTTTAGTAGCTCTTCTCCAGTACTGAGCACAATACTCCAAATGAGGTCTCACTAGTGCTCTGTAGAGCGGCATGAGCACCTCCCTCTTTCTACTGGTAATTCCTCTCCCTATACACCCAAGCATTCTGCTAGCATTTCCTGCTGCTCTATGACATTGTCTGTCTACCTTTAAGTCTTCTGAAATAATGATCCCTAAATCCCTTTCCTCAGATACTGAGGTTAGGACTGTATCACTGATTTTATATTCTGCTCTTGGGTTTTTACGCCCCAGGTGCATTATCAACATTAAATTTTAATTTTGACCATTCCTCTAGTTTTCCTAAATCCTTTTCCATTTGGTGTATCCCTCCAGGAACATCAACCCTGTTACAAATCTTTGTGTCATCAGCAAAAAGACACACCTTACCATCGAGGCCTTCTGCAATTTTGCTGATAAAGATATTAAACAATATGGGTCCCAGAACAGATCCCTGAGGTACCCCACTGGTAACAAGACCTTGGTCTGAATATAATCCATTGACTACAACCCTCTGTTGCCTGTCCCTCAGCCACTGCCTAATCCATTCAACAATATGGGAGTCCAAGCCCAAAGACTGCAATTTATTAATAAGCCTTCTATGTGGGACAGTATCAAAAGCCTTACTAAAGTCTAGATAAGCGATGTCTACTGCACCTCCTCCATCTATTATTTTAGTCACCCAATCAAAAAAATCAATAAGATTAGTTTGACATGATCTCCCTGAAGTAAACCCATGCTGTTTTTCATCTTTCAATCCATGGGATTTTAGATGTTGCACAATCCTCTCCTTAAGTATGGTTTCCATTAATTTCCCCACTATTGATGTCAGGCTTACTGGCCTATAGTTGCCCGATTCCTCCCTACTACCTTTCTTGTGAATGGGCACAACATTTGCAAATTTCCAATCTTCTGGGACGACTCCTGTTCCCAGTGATTGGTTAAATAAATCTGTTAATGGTTTTGCTAGTTCACCGCTGAGCTCTTTTAATAGCTTTGGGTGTATCCCATCAGGCTCCTGTGACTTATTTGTATTAATTTTAGACAGCTGACTTAGAACCTCTTCCTCTGTAAAGACACATGCATCAAAAGATTCATTAGTCTTCTTTCCTAACTAAGGTCCCTTTCCTTCATTTTCCTTTGTAAAAACTGAACAGAAGTATTCATTGAGGCAGTCAGCTAGTTCTTTATCTTCTTCCATATACCTTCCTTCTTTTGTTTTTAATTTGGTAATTCCTTATTTTAGTTTCCTTTTTTCATTTATATATCTGAAGAATGCCTTATCGACTTTTTTCCCTGACTGAGCTAATTTCTCTTCTGCCTGTGCTTTAGAAGCTCTTATAACTTGTTTGGCCTCTCTCTGCTTAATATTATAAATTTGCCTGTCATCCTCGTTTTTTTTATTTTTATAATTCCTAAATTATATCTTTTTGTTTTTAATGATTTTGGCCACTTCTGCTGAGTACCACAGTAGTCTCTTCCTTTTTTTGCTTTTACTGACAAGCCTAATGCAATTTTCTGTTGCCTTCAATAGTGCCACTTTTAAGTAGTCCCATTTGTTCTGGACTCCAATGAAACTGTTCCAATCTGATAGGGACTCGTATACCACTAATCTAATTTTAGAAAAGTCAGTTTTTCGAAAATCTAAAACTTTTGTTTTTGTGTGGTGTGACTCAGTAAACCACACTGACTGGTGATCACTAGATCCCAAGCTTTCCCCTACAGTAATATCAGATACCAAATTCCCATTTGTGAATACTAAATCTAAAATGGCCTCCTCCCGGGTTGGCTCCTCCACTACTTGCTGTAGAGATAATCCCAGAATATCTGTACTCCTGGCAGAACTAGCTATTTTGGTTTTCCAGTTTACATCAGGAAGATTGAAGTCTCCCATAATGATAACTTCCCCCTTCAATGTCATTTTAGCTATTTCCTTAACTAGTAGATCATCTAATTCTTTGACTTGGCTAGGTGGTCTATATATCACACCTACACGAGTTACCTTATGATTATCAAGCTGCAAGGTAACCCAAACTGACTCTAAATTGTTCTCACTAACTTGTATCAAATTAGATTTTATGCTATCTTTCACATACAGGGCCACCCCTCCCCCTTCTTGCCTTCTCTGTCTTTCCTGTATAGAGAGAGCCTGTTGTTTGATCCAACATTTCAACTGTTTGTCTACTAGTGGGCTGATTATCCAGGGGAACATATAAAGATTTGTGTTACATACATTGGTTCCACTTAGGCCTCATGCCCACGACCATTTTCAGTCTGTGTTTGAGACACAATTTTGCAGCTTGCACATGAACCTATACATTTCTATGGGCCCACAAAAAATGAGGAGAGCACACAGATGTCATCCATGTGTATTACACATCCATGTGGCCGTGCCGCAAATAATAGAACATGTGTGCAGGGAACATATAACCGGTATCTGCATTTTGCAGATTCACAGTTTGTAGACCTCAAAATGGATTTGGCCATGTACATGAGTCCTGAGAGTAAATGCACACATTCAGGACAATCCGCACTGAAATCCGCAGGTGTTCGCAGGGAAATCCGTGCAGTCAATACGGATCAATTGGTGCGGATTTGATGCAGTGATGCACCATCTAAAAAATTTAGCTCTACTACATTTTGGACTTCGACTACTTCTAGTCAAGTCATGCCTGATCCTCATATGCACAGACACAGAAAATAGGGTCACCTATACCAAACATAAAGGTCCAGCATCCAAGCCAATCTTCTATATGTTCCTTAGCTGTAGACAAAGGTGAGGTAGAAAGGGGTCCCTTTTTTGCCCCTGTCTACCCAAAGGCTCACATACAACTGGAGCCTGCCCTGTTTCTAATGGCTCTTTGTATGTTTATATGTATATTTGTTAGGGTACGGCCACATGGTCAGATTACCTGATGCAGTTTTGGAAGCCAAAATCAGGAGTGGATAATAGAAGGAGAGAAAGTAGGAGAGGACAGATACAACTTCTCTTTTTTTCACTCCTAGTTTTGGCTTCCAGAACTGCATCAAGAAACCTGACTGTGAGATCCAACCCTTAGATATGATTTTTTTCATGTCATTGACAGGGGAGTTTGGAGAAGTGTGCAGCGGACGACTGAAGCTACCCAGCAAAAGAGAAATTTGTGTTGCTATCAAGAGTCTAAAGGTTGGGTATGCCGAGAAGCAGAGGCGAGACTTCCTAGGAGAAGCCAGTATAATGGGCCAATTTGATCATCCGAACATTATAAGACTGGAAGGAGTGGTCACCAAATGTAAGTGGTCATTTTACTTCTTGATGTAAGGTACATACATGTATGTTGTGAGGCAGGAGAATAAGATAGTATCATAGGCTGTAACTGGAAGTCTGCCTGTCTACTGGAAGTTCATTTTTAGCATTTGGCCCCCATTTTGTCCTATTAGACAGTGACACACTTAGGCCTCATGCACACGACTGTTCAGTTTTTTGCGGAAGCCGCCCGTGTCCCTTCCGCAATTTGCGGAACGGAACAGGCGGCCCATTGTAGAAATGCCTATTCTTGTCCGCAAAACGGACAAGAATAGGACATGTTCTATTTTTTTTTGCGGGGCCACGGAAAGGAGCAAGTATGCATCTTTTGCGGCCCTATTGAAGTGAATGGGTCCGCACCCGAGCCGCAAAAACTGCGGCTCGGATGCGGACCCGAACAACGGTCATGTGCATGAGGCCTTAGTATGGTGTTTTTGTCCGTTATGCGGACAATAATAGGACATGTTCTATCTTTGAACGGAACGGAAAAACGGAAATACTGAAACGGAAGGCATACAGAGTACCTTCCTTTTTTTTGCGGATCTATTTGAAATTAATGGTTCCGTATACGGAATGCAAAAAAACGGAATATAAACAGGGGAAAAATAACTTTGTGCGCAAGAGGCCTAAGGTTGTATGACCATTAGTAAGATAGTTCAGAATTCTTTGACTCCTGGGCTCCACCTGCTGATAACCCCACCAATACCGACAAAAGTTCTGTGGGACATCGAAGTCTCCCTCCTGGGAACTCCCCCCACTGAGGAAGAGGTTGTTACCTCGAAACGCGTCTGTCCGTGTTTGGATCTACAACTACCCACCTAAGACCACCACAAAGTGATTATACTTTATATTCTGATTGAGACTCTATATAGGACACTGGGCCCTTTAAGAGCACTGAGCACTTTACACTTGAACCAGAGTGAAACCAGCATCAGATTTGAGCTGACTTTATGCTACAGCTGCTATCCTGCGGCAAAGACTGCAAACATCTCCTGTGAGAGACATTGAGGTCTACGCTTCATATAGCTGGAAAATTCGAGTGTCGGTGAACAACAAGTGACATATCGAAATACGGCAACTATCGCAGGAGTACAGATACTTATAAAGAGACCCAGCCTGCAGAGCAGTGAACGGAGGGAACAGGTAAGAGGCTGTGCAAGGGGGGCGCCCCAGACGCCAGCCTTATTTTAGATACCTGACCTCCCAAGCGATTTATCTGCTTACATCGAATTTTATACACCAAATTTGCAAATAACTTTTTTGTCACACAAGTAATTTCCCATACCATCACATAACATCAGTGATAACTATTTTGGGAAGAAATTTAACAATCACCTTTTATTATTGTATTATTTATGCTTCAATAGGATAAGATTTACATCATCTGTATGCACAGAATTATTTGATTATTTGACTATTAATATGTTTAAGCACTAAGGGACACTTTGTTGAATATTTGTTATATTGATTTATTCACATTGCATAGTTTAAATATTTTTTTAATCCTTGACTGCAAAGAGTTGAAATTCGAGACTAAAATAATCGCAGAATATTTATTATCGCCGAATATTATAAACATTTTAATCGCAGAATATTGTAGGGGTAGATAATATTTTTTGGTGTGATTTTATCTTAATAAATTTAGAACCATTTTAAACTGGTAGATGGCGAGTGCCTGTTTTAAATTTATATACTGTCTTTATATTGGGATGATTAGGTGAATCATCAAAAAGCAGAGCACCTTAACCATACTTTGGATTTGGGTGAGCCACGGTATATCTGTTATATATATCATTTTTGTTTTCCTTTTACTATTCTGGTGTGTACTGTGTCTTTAAAGACATGGATGCTGTGGTGAATGTCTCTGTCCTCTATCCATTCTTGTCATAACCGCGGTGATTTGTTAATCTGGTTACGCTGATCTGTGGCTTTGATCGGGCACGCACTCCTCACCTACTCCACTAAGGTGGCATCGTGCCAGGTGCTTAGAAAACGGATAAAAAAATCAATATTCAATTGACACTAAGGTTACAGACTGAAATATAAAAATAAAAAAGGACAGGTTTAACTGTTCTCCCCCATCGGGGAAAAGACACTAAGCTGAAGCATAGGCTCCTCAGTGAGGTCGTGCTGGTAGGACAGGTTACAGGATAATTGTATTCGTGTATAGACATCCACCTAAGAAATGTCTCTGGGACGCTCCCCACACAATCCCCGTTCATTCCCTGTATAGTGTGGGGTGAAATGTCACGTTATGTATGGGCTGTGGGCTGCCAGGCTTTATACCTTGCAAAGTTAGATCTTTACTGCACAGTGAGTAGTTCTGGAACTTTATACCGAAACTTTGTGATTTAATTTCACCACCTTCAAGATCTCAGATTGCTGTCAGTGAATAGATGCTTTCAGATTGTAAACATTTATGAGCGAAGGAATATATACCCTAGAGGTAGCTCGTGTCTGCTATCAGATTCTTGAGAGACAGGGGTACGAGTGTGCTAAGCATGATTGTATATGGGGGGTTTGGAGGAGAAGCTGCCAATCAAAAATTATCTAAGGTGTATGGCCACCTTAAAGGAGCTTCTCTGAGAGTAGATTATTGATGACCTATTCTCAGGATAGGTCATCAATATCTGATCAGCGGGGGGTCCCGTTTAGGCCGATTGGTTGTTTGAAGAGACTGTGGCTCTCCAATGAGCTATATGGCCTCTTCCTAGACCAGTGATGTCACATTCATTGATCACATGACCTAGGCGCAGCTCAGTCCCCTTCAAACGAATGGGCCTTAGCCATAATACCAAGCACAGTCACTATACAGTATACGGCGCTATGCTTGGTAAGCTGTGAGGAGGCTACAGTGCTTACCGACCTCTGATGGGTGGTGGTGCCAGGTGTCAGAGCCTCACCGATCGGCTAATGATGGCCCATAATGAGCATAGTCCATCAATGGTTTGCGCCTGGAAAACCCCTTTAACACCGGGAAAAAGCCACACTTTCCCTCAGGGTATACCAACAGGCACAAGACGGATGGACAGTCATCAGTGAAAACCATCAGGCTCGATTCCCCCTGTAACATGTAGGATTAGCTCTGCTGAACACGTATCTCTGGGCATGTATGGCAGCACTGAAATATGCATGTACAGATGTGTGCTGTACAGAAATGTCAACTGGTTTAGAGAACAGCATTGCCGTATGAGTAAGGACCTACCCTCATGGAGGTATCCTATGAGTACGCAATCCTTTCCTTCAGCCACATACAGAGGAAATATAAATATTCATTTTTATTATATTTCTATTTCCAAATGGTTTCCTTTAGCAATGGAAGTACAGGTCTTCACCATAGTAACATTTATCAAATTGGTGCAAAGTAGAACTGGCTTAGTTGCCCTTAGCAACCAATCAGATTCCATCTTTCATTTTCCAAAGGAGCTGTCCAAAATGAAAGGTGGAATCAGATTGGTTGCTATGGGCAACAAAGCCAGTTGTACTTTACACTAGTTTGATAAATGACCCCAATAGTTTTTAAGGCTGAAAAAAGACATCCGTCCATCCAGTTCAGCCTGTTATCCTACAAAGTTAATCCAGAAGTAGGCAAAAAACAAAACAAAAACAAAAAACATGAGGTAGAAGCCAATTTTCCACATTTTAGGGGGGAAAAATTCCTTCCCATTAGGCCACATGCGCACAACCGTAATGTGTTTTGCTGTCCACAGATCGCTGATCCGCAAAACATGGATACCAGTCGTGTGCTTTCCGCATTTTTGTAGAACGGAAGGTCTGGCCCTCAACAGCCCAGTCCTATCCTTGTGTGTGATACGGACTTGTTCTGTTTTGTTTTTGCAGGGCCGCGGAACGGAGGTACGGATGCGGACAGCACACGGAGTGCTGTCTGCAGCTTTTGCGGCCCCATTGAAGTGAATGGGTCGATATGCGGCTCGGATGTGCATCCAAATAACGTGTGTGTGCATGAGGCCTTATACGGGGAATCCATCAGACAATTTACTGCAACCTATTATCAGACTGGACACATTGCCATATGACTGGCGGTCCAAGGAAGGACCATATGTTCAATTCATTCCATAAGAATCACGTTATTAATTTCTATCTCCAACCCTTGTGGCTTCTCAGCAGACCCCACTTGTTTTTATATGACTTCCAATATTACCAATGATAAAAAAAATTAATCTCCGTTCCTGCAAAGTGGAATAAAGGAGGTCAGTGCACCTGCCTCTATTCTGTAAGGTGAGGAACAAAGAATACCATGAAAAAGCTTTCACTGCCTTTTAAGCAAAGATATAAAATTACGGGAAACAATCAGCAGATAGGGACCAAAGCCAAATATTCTCTAATCATTCTGCTTTATTAATAGAAATGAAATGGCTCATGTCTTCAAGCTTGCATCAGTTCCTAGGTTAACCATTTAGCTGCATGTGAAGAGGGAGTGAAGAGGTAGTAGCTGCACCCGGGCTCTGGTGCTTGAGGAGCAGTCTCTACTGAAACACCAACATTAGAAATGGCACACAGTGGATGGGAGCTGTTACACATGGAGCCTACGAGCTGAATTGTCTACTACAGAGTGCAATGCAAATGTATTGCAAAGCATGTGAGCAATGGTCTTATCGCTGGCACAGAATGCTTCACCAACAGTGAAGGCAATTTAAAAAGTACATACTGATAAATGATGGCGTAGACTCAATTCTTCATGGTTGAAGCAAGATGTAGGATTTCTCCTTGTTTGGTTATAAGTCCATCAGAATAATATCTCAGTAGCAGGACTACACAAGCACCCAAAGTTTTCATGTTGAGGCTGAAACTTAAAGCTAATATATCTACAATATTTACAGAATTCCAGGGGATATCCAAAGCCCACCTTCCACCCAATACCCGGGCCCCTCATATAGATTATACTTACCCGCACCCCAGTTGCCCCTGATTCCCTCATGGCCTCTGCTGCATATCCCCGTCACATGGATCAAAACATCTGGCGACAGGGGAAGCAGCAAATAGCAGGCCGCGGCGGCACAAGCCTCCCTAGCATCGCGGGTGATGCCGCGGCGGCTGTGTGGGGGTCAGGAGCGACGTGGGTGCTGGGTAAGTATAATCTATATGAGGGGCCCGGGCATTTAGGAGCATGTTTTAGTCATTGGATGACCCCTTTTAAGGCCCCATTCACACAATCATATTTTTCCTCTGCATCCAATCCGCATTTTTAGCGGATTGGATTGCAGACCCATTCATTCGTGTTCTGTCCGCATCCATATGTCTGTTTCATGGCCCGGCAACAACAAAAAAGAACATGTCCCATTCTTGTCTATTTTGCGAACAAAAACAGACACTGTTACAATGGGTCCTCAAAAATAAATGGATGCAACATGGATGTCACATGGATTCATCCATATTTTTTGAGGATCTGCGTTTTGTAAACCCAAAATACATATTGTCGTGTGAATGCACCTTAATGGCTTTATCTTCACATGTAGACTGCAATATTCAGCCGAGAAGATTACTATTGGTCATACCTTCTCTGTAAAAGTGATCACGCTGCCGTACTCAACAAATGCATCCGAAAATCATCAGACTATTGCAGCTTTTTTGATGCAGCCAAACATCAGAGTATCCAACCGGGATAGTCTTTCTCAAAACGATCCCTCTCTGGACGTTAGAGGTTTGCGCACATAGTGAAATACCACCTTATATATGGTCATAAAAAGGTTTATTATACTCACAAAGTAAGTATGTCAACAAGCATTGAAATAAAATACATCCAGCCATATACAGTAGATCTGCCCGACCTAAGTTTCGCCTATTTGCTTCTTAAGGGGCTATATTTGATAGGGGTAGGACTTAGCACCTACTGCAGTGGCAATCCCACATTTAAAACATCACAGATACACATAAAACTTATATATATATATATAAAAAACATAAATACATAAAAATACATAGGGAGCACTCTTTCTCTCCTTTTCTTTTTTTTCTAAAATATTTAATTCAAAGTTTTATATGTTAGTCAATCAAAACAATAGTAGCATGTTATGTGCTTGAGTATGTTAACTGACAGTCAAAGCTTCATGTGAAGCAACATAAATTATGTAACAGCACAAAACACTGCAATACATAGATACAATAATATAACAGAACAAAACAATATAATATCCTCTGAGTTAGTTTCAATCAATTAAGGAAAAAAAAAACGAAGACAGCATATACCCAAACACTCTGGTTCTGGTAGCGTTGTGGGTATTGTCTGCACTTTAGGGATTATCTCCTCTTAATTATCCCAGACTTCCTTTGATCTCCTCCAGTAAGTACCACCTAGTATATCTAAAGGGGTTGACCACCTGTTCCTTCCTTGTCATCACAGCAGCATATAATAAAGGACTTCCATTTCTTAAAAAACCTTTTTGTCTTGTTCTCTTTATCTTTGGAAGCTATCAACTGTTCTATCCACAAGTTTTTTTTTTTGGTCAAAATTACCTGATTGATGCTTGGGATCTGTTGGAGTAGCCATTCTGTTAGTATGCATTCTTTTGCCACCATAATAATGGTGTGTGCGAACGGTGGTAAGTGAGTGGCCCTCCCCGCCGTGGAGTTGGTGCCCCCACCACATGAATGAAACAAAGCCACCCTACAATCGATAGGTAGTGTGTATTTACTTAGCCTCTGTATTAAAGAGTGGGTGTCATCCTAAAACGCTTTCAATTTTTGGCAACTCCACAACCCCATAAATCAGACCTTGGCTCATCACATCTCGGACATCTTGTTTGTCTGTTTGGAATACGGGCCGAGGGAGGTATATTGAAAACATATATTGTCCTGTGCATAATCTTTAGTTGGGTTTCCCTTCAATTTTCAGAAAGGATATGTTTTCTGAAATCTGTCCATCCACCAAGTATCTTTCTTCCCACCTCCTTGTCCCCTAGTTGGTCTGTCCATCCTTTATACATTGGATGTTGGCTTCCTTGTTGTAACTTGACTCTAAGAAAGGAGTATAAATCTGAAATGGATAATCTGTTACTAGATGCAAGGAGGGTATCAATTGCATTTAAAGCAGCCTCCTTGGATATATCTATCAGTTTAGTCTTACAATAATGCAAAACTTGGTAGTAAGGAAATGTTGAGTATTTTGGAGATTGTATTTATTACATAGTTCCTCCAATGTTAACCACCGTGGTTCTTGATCATGAATTAGATTCCCTACCTTAACTATTCCTCTCTCCCTCCAGCTCTTGTATAAGCGGCTTGTCTTTCCCATAGAGGGAGGTGTTTCGAACACTGATAAGATAGATTTAATAGCTTTCGTGTTGTTTTCCATGTGATAAGGGTATCCCTGAGGAGGGTAGATTGTTTTATCTGTGGCGGAAGAAATTGAGTGTGATCTAGGGTCATCAGGTCCCACGGATGTCCCATGCTCTTCTCTAAGGAAAGGTTAGAGTAGTAATTTGTGTTCCTTTTCCAATCTAGTATATGGCGTAGTAGGCATGCTAGATTATATCCCCTCACGTTTGGGAAGTTTACTCCCCCTTCTATTTTGGGTCTCATTAGTTTGCTTAGAGCTATTCTAGGTCTCTTTCTGGACCATATAAAGGTAATAAAATGGGTATTTAGAGCTGTCACATCCCTATGTTTTATTAGTACTGGAATTGTTTGTAAAGGACGTAAGAGTCTAGCAAAGCGTGACATTTTCACTAGGTGGCATCTTCCCACTAAATTAAGTGGAAGTTGTGCCCACCTTTTCAAGTCTGAGAATATATTTTCCAATAACGGTTTATAGTTCAGATTGTATAGAGAGGCAGAGGACCGGCCTATCTTGATTCCTAGATACTTAATATGATCCCTTGGAGGGGTAATACTATGGGCTTCATGTATCAAATTACCTCTGCCAGTGTTGCCACCTAGGTCTAGTAATTCACATTGAGATAGGTTTACTTTATACCCTGAGTAAGATCCAAATTCTGACAGTGTAGATAATATTTTAGGTACGTGTGCGGTCTGACATCGTCTGCAAATACGGTAATGCTAATTTGACTTCCTGTTTTGCCACATTAATGCCTCTAAATATCTCTGATGTTTGGAGATACCTGGATAATGGTTCTATGGCTATATTGAATAGCAGGGGTGACAGAGGGCAACCCTGTTTGGTACCCTTTTGCAGTTCAAAGGGGGATGACAGAAAACCTCCTGTGTGGACCCTCACCTGGGGATGACTGTAAATATGACCCAACAGTCTTTGGAACGGACCCTCAAAGCCCATCTTGTACAGCACTGACCCCAACCAGTTCCATCGGACATTATCGAAAGCTTTTTCGGCATCCAACGTAAGCAAAGCTGGCATTTCCCCCTTAAGGAGCCACTGCTGGACCCTATCTAGAACAGCCAAAACTGTGCATATATTGGTCACCGCTGCTCTCACTTGGGTAAAACACACTTGTACAGGATGTATTAGAGAAGGAATAAAGGTTCCCAATCTGTCAGACATAATCTTCAACAGTAACTTTGCATCTACGTTGATCAATGAAATAGGCCTGTAAGAGCCTTGGTGTAGCTAATTTTGATATATGCTAGAGAGGAAGACTGTGGTAGTCCACCATCCCCCAATGCAGAGAGAGAGAGAGGGAGAGTTGTACCCAGCTGATCTTTCAATATTTTATAAAATTTCCCTGTCAGCCCATCAATGACCCAATTGTTTCCAAAACCTTTTTCTCTGTCACTGGGGCATTTAAATAAACCAATTGCTCGGTAGACACCCTAGTGAGAGATATGTGATCTAGTATTGTGGTCTGTGGTATGGGATCAGGAGTGTCAGCATATAGTTTTTTGTAGAAGTCTCCCAAGATCCTATTTATAGCCTGAGGGTCCGTAGTTACTTTCCCTGTATCATCTGCCAGCAGGGCCGGACTGGGACAAAAAATAGGCCCGGGCATTTTTGACTGAGCAGCCCAATCACATGACCCCAAACAGGCCCCACCCCCTTGAAGTCTAGGGGCGGAGCCAAAACCGGAAGCACAATTGAGGGACAGGGCCAGCCACCAGTAAGATAGGAAGGCTTCAGCCAACACACAAGCTTTGCAACAACCAACATACAGACCTTGCAACAATATAGGAAGCTACAGAAAAGTCTTATAAAATCCTCAGTGGATCTCAACCTCCCCATCCTCCACACCCTGTACAGGTCAGTGCCCCCGAAATAGCACTCACAGTTCTCCAGCAACTCTGGCAAATACCACCAATTCCGTACACAGGCGAACCACAACACCACCTCACTGACAGCTTTTTCCTGGTCTGTCAAAGACAATACTCTATTGGCTGGGAAGTCTGCTGTGATACGCAATTTCCTCTCCAAATTGAAAGCTTTGTTGGTAGCAGAGAATGCTGACACTCAGGTGGATGCTTGCAGAATGTGGAGCTAGCATACAGGTAATAAAATGTTATCAGAGGCAGAGCAGACAGATGTAAACGAGCGCCGCTCTGTCAGGTACTAGTGCAGTATGCATCAGCCTGCTCAGATGACCAACGCTCGTTTACATCTGCCTGCTCGGCCTCTGAGCAGGGCAATGAGAGGGAGGAGCTACCTCAACATGTGCATCGGGCATAATGGCCGTGCCCGGGAAATGGAATAGCGGCCGTGCCCGGCCGAACACAATCAGGCTAACCAGGGGTCAAGTCCTGGGAAAAAAAGTATGGGAACTCACCCAAGTGCCTCCGCGTGATGTCACAGCACGCGGCGTTCGCAAAGGGCAGGGGAGGTCGGCTGGAGCAAGCAAGTACTGTATTTTTTACCCTATTAGACGCACCGGCCCATAAGATGCACCTAGGTTTTAGAGGGGGACAATAAGAAAAAAATATTTTTCATTACACCTCAGGTCAGACCACCAATCAGACCCCCAATGTTAATCAGACCTCAGCTAACAGCCCCAATAAGATCCCCAATGTTAATAAGACCTCAGATCACACCTCAGCTGAGACCCCAATATGAATGACCCCCAATCAGACCTCAGATAAGAGCCCCATGCCTCATAGCAGCCCCCAGTGCCTCTCCAGCAGCCCCCAGTGCCTCTCATCAGCAGCCCCCAGTGCCTCTCATCAGCAGCCCCCAGTGCCTCTCATCAGCCAGTAATAACAGACCAGCCCCCCCAATCATGTGCCAGTAATAACAGACCAACCCCCCCAATCATGTGCCACTAATAACAGACCAGCCCCCCCATCATGTGCCAGTAATAACAGACCAGCCCCCCCAATCATGTGCCAGTAATAACAGACCAGCCCCCCCAATCATGTGCCAGTAATAACAGACCAGCCCCCCCAATCATGTGCCAGTAATAACAGACCAGCCCCCCAATCATGTGCCAGTAATAACAGACCAGCCCCCCCATTCATGTGCCAGTAATAACAGACCAGCCCCCCCAATCATGTGCCAGTAATAACAGACCAGCCGCCCCAATCATGTGACAGTAATAACAGACCCCCCCAATCATGTGCCAGTAATAACAGACCCCCCCCCAAGCATGTGCCAGTAAAAAAACAAAGTATTGTATATAGTTAAAAAAAATTAACACTTATACTTACCTCTTTGGAGCGATGCAGGCCTCTTCCGGCCTGTGTCCCGACTCCAGCGCTGTACGGCTCAGGCGGCGCGATGACATCATCGCGCCGCCTACGCCGGCCTCTGATAGGCTGCCGGCCTAGTAGTGCCGGCAGCCTATCAGAGGAACAGGAAAGGGACACACCTCCCTGCCCTGCTCCTCCGCACAGCCTTCTGTTTGTATCGCTGTCCTGAGGATCACTATGGAGATGAGCGCTTCGCTTCCACAATGGAAGCGCTCATCTCAGTGCCTGCCCTGCCGCCGCCGCACACACTGCCGCTGGGGAGGATTTGACCAAACCTGTCCCCCTCCGGCCCCCGCATTATTTCCTGGGGGGGGATCCGTCCCCCCCCGCTTCCTACACCCATGGTTCCCACCCGTTCCCCTGAGGCGGCCCGGCCCACCGGGCAAATGCCCGGTCTGCCCTATGGCCAGTCCGGCCCTGTCTGCCAGAGCCCCAATATGACTAACAGGGGGTCTGTCTTTAGATAGGCCTGCCAGTAGTTTCCCGGATTTATTACCATATCTGAATAAGGTGGCTTCCCACTCTTTTGTATAAAAACCCTCTTTCTCCGCCGCCCACTGGTTAAAAGCTTGCTGGGCCTCCTTCAATTCCTGGAGGTGGGCAGATGAGGGGGACTTCACATATTAAGCGTAGGCGGTTCCCAACTCCTGACTAGCCTGCATATACTTGTTCCACCTTTACTTTCTTTTTCCTGATACATAAGAGATTATCCTGCCTCTCAAGACAGCTTTTTCAGTGTCACAAAACAAGTTGATATCCACTCTATGCTCCATATAATCCATGTCATACTTTCCCCACCAGCCTCTGAGGAGCGAAGCAAAGTTGTCGTCTTTAGCTAAGTGAGCTGGAAACCTCAACAAAATGTCACTGCCCTTTTTATGGGATTCCGCCATCGTTAGCACCAATGGGGCGTGGTCAGATATAACTATGTCTTTCAGTTCACATGAGATGACCCTGGACAGTAGGGGGTACTGTACAAACATGTAATCTATTCTAGACCACTAGGAGTGTGCCTGTGAATGGAAGGAATACTCTCTCCCCTCTGGATGGAGGTATCTCGATGTGTGGTTTCCATTAATGGGGCGAGAGCATTATCTTGATTCAATTTACGAGGTTGCTTTTTCAACAATGGATCACGGCTCCTGTCAATATCCTGGTCTACCTCGGAGTTTTATAATCTAGCATGGCGCCTATATTTACGGGATATATCAGATCCGTTTCTCCCACAAATAAGTCCAGGAAGTGAGCTGTGGACTCACATGTGTCCGCACTGTCTTCCGGCGCCATCTTGCCTTCACTGCCGTCTGCCCCATCCTGCGAGCACGCCGGTTTACCACTGCTTCTGAGTAAGTATCGCTCCATGAGAGAGCAGGAGAAGTAGGTGAGGGGTAAAGAGCCGCAATGTTTAGGTGTCGCTGGTGACTCTGTGTGATTTTAAATGCCGGTATAAAAGGGAAGCGGAGCTCTTCACATAGCCGCCTCACATCCCAGCGCCGGAACCGGAAGTCCATTCTCTCCTTTTCTATGTATTCCTTTGTTGAGTATGGCAGCGTGATCACCTTTACAGAGAAACTCACGATTAATGTAAATAGAACCCACTTCACACGGAGATCAGCAGTGCCAAGTATTAAGTCAAGAACAACGTAACGGAGAACTTTTATTCTTATTTTATGAAGTGACTATTGGTTATACGATGACTACGACCTGACTGTAAAGCTAGCCAAACACATGAATAATGATCAGCAGCAACATTCCAGACTACACTGGCTGACCAGGGAGTCTGTTTTTTTTAAAAGCGATTCCCTGGCGAATGGCAAATGATTGGCTTTATTTGAAGCCAACAACAGTCAACATTTTTAACCTCTACAATGACATTTTCAGCAGGCAGCAGTCTGCTGTTGGTCATCGTGAATGACTGTATGCTCTAATTTTTAATACTATAGTCGTCTGAAAAGCCTAAAATCAGCCATTTTGGCCAAATTGACCTCATGTTTATGGGCACCTTTCCTTTAAAGCTATTTTAGCAGACCCTGAACATATTTAAAGGGGCTTCCTGGTAGTAGATTATTGACCTATCCTCAGAATGTGTAATTAATATCAGGCAGTAGGGGCTCAACTCCCGACACCTCCTCCGAATGGCTGTTTGAAGAGGTTGTAGTGGTCTGGAGAGCACCACAACCTCTTCTTAGGCCAGTGGTGTCACGTTCATTGGTCGCATGGCCTAGGAGCAGCTCAATCCCATTCAAGTGAATGGGCTTGGTTTGCAATACAATATAAAATGAATGGCACTGTACTTGGTATGCTGTGAGAAGGCTGCAGTGCTCACCAGCCTCTTCAAACAGATGATCGGTGGTGGTACCTGGTGTTGGAACTCCACCAGATATTGATAACTATCCTGAGGATAAGTCATGAATATTCCTCTCCCAGAAACCTCTTTAAGGTGAGATAAAAGTAGTTTTTGTGACTTAGTTTAGTGTTGTATGTCTCTGGTGGGAACTGAAACAGCGTCCCCCCCCCCCCCCAAATTTTTTAACCTAACCCATATGCCCCAATGAAATTAATCATTGCCCATGGCCCTTCTGCTGCCCCCCTCTTGCCCCTATTTGGTGATGCCAAAGGCTATTGCTTCACCTGGCCTCATTGGGGGTGCACCTATGATCCTTGTATGGTAGGATCTAGTTCTGTAGTTCTCCAGTACTTTGTCTGCATAATCCAACCATTATGTTATTTGTAGTTTAGGATGAAAACCATACCACTGGTGCTGGGCTAATACTAGGGTAGGATCCATGTACCTTGGTGATATCAGTAATACATTTTTTATCCATTTAATTCCCAGCGTAGCTCATTGACAGTGTGGGGACGTGTCATTTATGAAAGTAGCTTGTTTCCTAGAAAACACTGAGGACCTCAGGACTAAATGTTTTTATCCTTTGTACATAGCAGGAAATAACACCGAGAATAATAGTAGCACGAATGGTGAATTGGTAACTTTTCCTTTGATTTACAATGTGCTCACCGGACCTCCAATTGTCATGCACTGACTCACTGGCCAATCTGCAATTCAGTAAAGAGAGCCATTTATCACGTCTGACAGCTTTTATCTGTCCGTATAAATCCCAGACTAATATAGCATTATAAATGGAGCTGTGGTAAAACCCTGCTCTATACACACCTGCTGCCTCTCACCCGGTAATAAAGACAGAGATGGAGGAGCGCGGCGCTATGTAGCTACACAAAGCACAATGCGAAGACTTGTTTTACCACTGTACAATTTTATTATGTGAAATGCCATTAATTTGGTGCACATTATGCTGTTGTCAGATGTCCTGCTAATCTTCTGCTGCGTAAATCCTTTGTATCATGGTTATTGCTTTCTCCGGCTGTTCTTACTTTAGTTTACTTCAGTCTACGATGTGAGACGTTTCCAGGCCCCTCACAATTCTGCGTGATTTATATGGCGGCAGAACTACCTGCGTCATTTAGCTTGCTTTAACCAAAGCTACAGGGATGTAGCTTGTATAAGGACATATAGGGGGTCATTTATCAACTTATTATTTATTAAATTAATAACCCTTATATCTGGCGACAAATCCGCCGAAGTTATGAAGAGGCGCCGGTCTCTACATAACTTTGGCACATCCAGTGCCAGTCTAAACGTAAGACAGCTTCCTAGCTGGCTTACAGTTAGACCATTTCCTTGTCTAAAACAGGCATAGAAAATGATGAATGAGACAGGCCGGTCCAACCCCTTCCCGGCCTGTGCCACGCCCACTTCTGCTAAAAAACTAACCATTGCACCAGAAATACACCTAATATATGCGTATTTCTGGATAATAAATGACCCCATGGTGATTGGAATATGTTCACGTCTCGTGTTGCATCCTCAGTGTTCGTGTTGCATCCTCATTTTTTTCAGACCCATTGACTTCAGTGGGTCCATGGTCCACAAATTGTGACCAAGTATAGGACATGTTCTATCCTTCTGTGGAACGGACATATGGATGCAGAAAGCACACGGATCATCAGTGGAGTTTTATGGGAAATGATTTAGTTAAACTTTGTGCTGATTCTAGGCTTTGAAGTCCAGGAGGCGGTCCTATTAGTGATTGACAGCCTCCCCTCTATGACTGTGTATACAGAGAGAGCTGTCAATCACTGATAGGACCGCCTCCTGGACTTCAAAGCCCAGAATGAGCTGTAATATAAATGTATAAATTACAAGATTTACTGAATCTTTTCCCATGAAACTATATATCAGTCTGTTCAGCTCCTCCTGCTCGATAGCATGTTGCCTGCAGCTATTTTTGCATTTTCATAGTGACAGGTTCCCTTTAATGGTTAAAGGGGTTATACCATGAATTAAAAATATATCTGGAGTAATGCATACCATTATATAACCATGCAAAAGATGATTCTCTCCAGCTTAATTTTCATCCTAAGGGCTTGTTCATATGGAAGATTTTGCCACCAGAATATTATCACAGACACCATCTAGTGTCTCCACCGCCCCCCCCCCCCCCCCCATTGTTTTCAATGCCATTTGCGAGGTCGACAGTTTAAGGCAGCGACATGTTCCTTCTTGGCGCAGTGTCTTTAAAGATGCCACTGAAAGCCACTTTGAGTGTCCACATGTGGTTTAACTTAAAAGGAACCTGTCACCTGGATTTTGGGAATAGAGCTGAGGACATGGGTTGCTAGATCGCCGCTAGCACATCCGGAATATCCAGTCCCCATAGCTCTGTGTGCTTTTATTGTGTAAAAAAACTATTTTATATATATGCAAATGAGGCTATTAACATTTCCAGAGCCCAGCCACGCCCACTGTGAAGTAGCCCAGTACCTCCACGCATCCTCCGAATCTCCTCCTTGCTCCCCGATGTCACAAAGCTAGAGTGCCGTAATATCGTGATGCACGAGCTAGCGCATGCGCAGTGTCGGCATAGTGTTCCTTCCCTGTGCTGGCATCAGCCTCAGGGAACGAACTACGCATGAGCTAGCTTGTGCATCGCGAGATTACGGCGTTCTAGCTTTGTGACGTCGGGGTGCTGGGCTCCTTCAGAGTGGGTGTGGCTGGGCTCGGAAAACGTTAGTAGCCTCATTTGCATATATATATATAACATAGTTTTTTGGACACAATAAAAGCACACAGAGCTATGGGGACTGGATATTGCGGATGTGCTAGCGGCGATCTAGCAGCCCATGTCCTCAGCTCTATACCCCAAATCCAGGTGACAGGTTCCCTTTAATTCTCCATTTAATGGGCCACAGCATTCAAAGTGAGGCCAAATCCACTGTGTGAATTGGCCCTAAAGGTATGTAATTCTCTGGAAAGACGGTTTCTACTACAGTTTTTCACTCTGAATTTGTAGATTTGTTTGTGCCCCACTGAATGAGGCTAAACTGAGAGCAGATACATGCTGCAGCTTCCAAAGGTGCCTGTACGGACACTAAGCCAAGAAGGGAAATACTCATTTTTTGCGCGTTTGCTGCTTTAAACCGCTGGCCATGCAAACAGCAGCACTGTCTCTCATTGCAAACAATAAGAGACGGACACCTTGCGGTCACCTGCATAATTTGGGCGCAGGCTCCGCGCAAAAACTCTTGACTCTTGATTTTGCTGCAGAAATTTTGAGCGACTGAAAATCCGTTCCATTCAACTGAATGGGGTTATATTAGCGGCAAGCATGGATTTCTGCAAGCCCCAGGTGAATGGAACTGACTTTCAGGTGGAGAACATTTCTGCAACAAAATCTGCCGTGTATGAAGGCAGCCTTAGGCATGTATTAGGCCAGCAGATGTCTTGCAGATAACGATTATAGATCAAAGATTTTGTGACTCATTAGCAATCAAAAATGTGCCTATTACATAGATCGATTCGTACTTTCGATTGTTAATCGCTCGCTACAAAGTCGTCTCTGTATATTACATGTAAAGATGCTTGCTCATGATGGTGGGCTTCAGGTGGCATGGTGGAACGCCTGTTTGTGATCTGTAAGCCAGTAGACGACTCCATATTATACAAACAAATCTGTCAGGAACGATAATTTTTACCAGGATGAAAGATCACGATTGGCGAGAAACAATCGATTCCTCACTATTCGTTTAATCGCTCATGCTTATTACATGTATCGTTCGACCAAATTTTGTATTCTTTATTTATAAAGTCCTATTCATTGCTGATTAATATTTTTCATGGGATAACTCCTTATATTCCGACGTACAGGAATGCAGGTATTGTCACATGCAACACATCAGTCCGTTATGGATCTTTATCAAGGTTCGTTCATACACACTACTACAAGCCACTGAAATCCCTTTTGACCTCCTGTTTCAGGTGTCCTAGATGAGGATATACACCACTTCGAAACGTAGCTTATGATGATACCTACACTGACAGAAGCATCTACCATTGAACATCTGGTGAACATTTTGGGTGCAGTGGATTTTAGGCAAATATAAGTCCAGTTGCTCAGAAACTTTTGCAGTACATACAGTATTGCAATGCATCTTGGGGTTGGTTGATTTCCTGAAATATCAAAGCACTCCTACAGGTTATAGCACACAAGTCCCTTCACTTTTCCTAACAGATTGATGAAGGGCTAGTTAATTGGATATGTAAATGAACACAATATCATTTACCGTGATTGCACAGACTAATGAGGATGTCTATCTCGCTATCTGTTTTACAATTAGTGGGGGGAATCTATACTCAGTGATTGTCTTATCCTAATGTCAGTAATTAGACCTTCAGCTTGATGGGAATCATTAAAAGAAACATCTTACCGCAGGGCTGATGTTCTACTAAAATCTTAAGTGTTACTCTCATGAAGCACATAACCATTAGCTGTCTGTCCATCTGTCCTGGACACTGCTGGGAAAAGAGGCCGATCAATTAGCAGGTATCACTAATTTCACAAACGTTGGCTGAGCATTACTGGATTGGCTATTAGCTGGTAAATGGTGCTGTTTAGAGAATCGGACCAAATGAAGTCATTAAACAAAATTACACAGTGATCCTTCCTTGGTGTGATATCCTTCCTAAATAATATGCCCATCAATGGGCCATATGTATATTGCTTTTCCATAGGTTCTTCTTCTTTTACTAGGTAGAAAAGGACTGAATATTAGTGTTGGTCGAGCATGCTCGAGTCTCCTCCCCGCAAGTTTGCAGGTAAGTTCTGCCCCTCACTGTAATGCCATAGCCATGTTGGTTACTGGCATTACAGTGACCTGGCTGGAACGCGTTACCGTCTTGAACACCATTGAAAATCAATGGAGGACGGATCCGTTTTCTATTGTGTCAGAGAAAACGGATCTGTCCTCATTGACTTACATTGTGTGCCAGGACGGATCCGTTTGGCTCAGTTTCATCAGACGGACACCAAAACGCTGCAAGCCGCGTTTTGGTGTCCATCTCCAAGCGGAATGGAGACTGAACTGATGCAAACTGAGCGGATCGTTTTCCATTCAGAATGCATTACAATGCAAACTGATCCGTTTTGGACCGCTTGTGAGAGCCCTGAACAGATCTCACAAATGGAAAGCCAAAATTGCCAGTGTGAAAGTGGACTTACATGGATACACTCATACTCGCGCTAAATACTTACTCATACACGAGCTCACCACTTACATGGATGCACTCTTACATACAGTGGTGGTATAGTAAGGACCAGCACTCGCTTCAGTAATAATTTCAAATAGATTTAATGGTCACATACAAATGATAAGTGACGCGTGCGTTTCGGCTACTGTGAGCCTTTGTCAAAACATAGTGTGTACAAGTTACAGACAATTTAAATAGACCGCGATAGAGCAGGAAATGACATCAGGTTACCATGGCAACATTGTAAACAAAGGACACAACAATGCAGAGATAGTGGTAGAACACCTGTTCTACCACTATCTCTGCATTGTTGTGTCCTTTGTCATTTCCTGCTCTATCGCGGTCTATTTAAATTGTCTGTAACTTGTACACACTATGTTTTGACAAAGGCTCACAGTAGCCGAAACGCACGCGTCACTTATCATTTGTATGTGACCATTAAATCTATTTGAAATTATTACTGAAGCGAGTGCTGGTCCTTACTATACCATTATCTGTGGATCTTCCTCCCGGGACGCGCGCACCGCACCGCTGAAAGCAGAAGTGCCGCTTGTATCTTCTCTTGGCACTCTTACATACAATCACCACTTACATGGAGGCACTCATACACACGCTCACCACTTACATGGATGCACTCATACACACACTCACCACATACATAGACGCACTCATACACAGTCAATACATACATGGATGCACTTATACATGAGCCCACCACATAAATATATATATATATACAGTACAGACCAAAAGTTTGGACACACCTTCTCATTCAAAGAGTTTTCTTTATTTTCATGACTATGAAGGCATCAAAACTATGAATTAACACATGTGGAATTATATACATAACAAACAAGTGTGAAACAACTGAAAATATGTCATATTCTAGGTTCTTCAAAGTAGCCACCTTTTGCTTTGATTACTGCTTAGCACACTCTTGGCATTCTCTTGATGAGCTTCAAGAGGTAGTCCCCTGAAATGGTCTTCCAACAGTCTTGAAGGAGTTCCCAGAGATGCTTAGCACTTGTTGGCCCTTTTGCCCTCACTCTGCGGTCCAGCTCACCCCAAACCATCTTGGTTGGGTTCAGGTCCGGTGATTGTGGAGGCCAGGTCATCTGGCAAACCACCCCATCACTCTCCTTCATGGTCAAATAGCCCTTACTTTCAAAGTTTTCCCAATTTTTCGGCTGACTGACTGACCTTCATTTCTTAAAGTAATGATGGCCACTCGTTTTTCTTTACTTAGCTGCTTTTTTCTTGCCATAATACAAATTCTAACAGTCTATTCAGTAGGACTATCAGCTGTGTATCCACCTGACTTCTCCTCAACGCAACTGATGGTCCCAACCCCATTTATAAGGCAAGAAATCCCACTTATTAAACCTGACAGGGCACACCTGTGAAGTGAAAACCATTTCAGGGGACTACCTCTTGAAGCTCATCAAGAGAATGCCAAGAGTGTGCAGAGGAGTAATCAAAGCAAAAGGTGGCTACTTTGAAGAACCTAGAATACGACATATTTTCAGTTGTTTCACACTTGTTTGTTATGTATATAATTCCACATGTGTTAATTCATAGTTTTGATGCCTTCAGTGTGAATCTACAATTTTCATAGTCATGAAAATAAAGAAAACTCTTTGAATGAGAAGGTGTGTCCAAACTTTTAGTCTGTACTGTATTTATATATATATATATATATATATATATATATATATATATATTGTGTATACAGTACAGACCAAAAGTTTGGACACACCTTCTCATTCAAAGAGTTTTCTTTATTTTCATGACTATGAAGGCATCAAAACTATGAATTAACACATGTGGAATTATATACATAACAAACAAGTGTGAAACAACTGAAAATATGTCATATTCTAGGTTCTTCAAAGTAGCCACCTTTTGCTTTGATTACTGCTTTTCACACTCTTGGCATTATCTTGATGAGTTTCAAGAGGTAGTCCCCTGAAATGGTTTTCCAACAGTCTTGAAGGAGTTCCCAGAGATGCTTAGCACTTGCTGGCCCTTTTGCCTTCACTCTGCGGTCCAGTTCACCCCAAACCATCTCGATTGGGTTCAGGTCCGGTGACTGTGGAGGCCAGGTCATCTGGTGCAGCACCCCATCGCTCTCCTTCATGGTCAAATAGCCCTTACTTTCAAAGTTTTCCCAATTTTTCGGCTGACTGACTGACCTTCATTTCTTAAAGTAATGATGGCCACTCGTTTTTCTTTACTTAGCTGCTTTTTTCTTGCCATAATACAAATTCTAACAGTCTATTCAGTAGGACTATCAGCTGTGTATCCACCTGACTTCTCCTCAACGCAACTGATGGTCCCAACCCCATTTATAAGGCAAGAAATCCCACTTATTAAACCTGACAGGGCACTGCTGTGAAGTGAAAACCATTTCAGGTGACTACCTCTTGAGGCTCATCAAGAGAATGCCAAGAGTGTGCAAAGCAGTAATAAAAGCAAAAGGTGGCTACTTTGAAGAACCTAGAATATGACATATTTTCAGTTGTTTCACACTTGTTTGTTATGTATATAATTCCACATGTGTTAATTCATAGTTTTGATGCCTTCATAGTCATGAAAATAAAGAAAACTCTTTGAATGAGAAGGTGTGTCCAAACTTTTGGTCTGTACTGTATATATATATATATATATAGTAGTAACATAGTAACATAGTACATAAGGCCGAAAAAAGACATTTGTCCATCCAGTTCGGCCTGTCATCCTACAAGTTGATCCAGAGGAAGGCAAAAAAAAACAAAAAAAAAAAAAAAAAAAAACCCTGTGAGGTAGAAGCCAATTTTCCTCACTTTAGGGGAATAAAAAATTCCTTCCCGACTCCAATCAGGCAATCAGAATAACTCCCTGGATCAACGACCCCTCTCTAGTAGCTATAGCCTGTAATATTATTACACTCCAGAAATACATCCAGGCCCCTCTTGAATTCCTTTATTGTACTCACCATCACCACCTCCTCAGGCAGAGAGTTACATAGTCTCACTGCTCTTACCGTAAAGAATCCTCTTCTATGTTTGTGTACAAACCTTCTTTCCTCCAAACGCAGAGGATGTCCCCTCGTCACAGTCACAGTCCTGGGGATAAATAGATGATGGGATAGATCTCTGTACTGCCCCCTGATATATTTATACATAGTAATTAGATCTCCCCTCAGTCGTCTTTTTTCTAACGTGAATAACCCTAATTTTGATAATCTTTCAGGGTACTGTAGTTGCCCCATTCCAGTTATTACTTTAGTTGCCCTCCTCTGGACCCTCTCCAGCTCTGCTATGTCTGCCTTGTTTACAGGAGCCCAGAACTGTACACAGTACTCCATGTGTGGTCTGACCAGTGATTTGTAAAGTAGTAGGAATATGTTCTCATCACGGGCATCTATGCCCCTTTTGATGCAACCCATTATCTTATTGGCCTTGGCAGCCGCTGTCTGACACTGTTTTTTGCAGCTTAGTTTGCTGTTTATTAAAATTCCTAGATCCTTTTCCATGTCAGTGTTACCAAGTGTTTTACCATTTAGTATGTATGGGTGACTTGCATTATTCCTTCCCATGTGCATAACTTTACATTTCTCAGTGTTAAACCTCATCTGCCACTTATCTGCCCAAGCCTCCAATCTATCCAGATCCCTCTGTAGTAGTATACTGTCCTCTTCAGTGTTAATTACTTTACACAGTTTAGTGTCATCTGCGAAAATTGATATTTTACTATGCAAGCCTTCTACAAGATCATTAATAAATATATTGAAGAGAATAGGGCCCAATACTGACCCCTGAGGTACTCCACTAGTGACAGTGACCCAATCTGAGTATGTACCGTTAATAACCACCCTCTGTTTTCTATCATTGAGCCAGTTACTTACCCACTTACAGACGTTTTCTCCGAGTCCGAGCATTCTCATTTTATATACTAACCTTTTATGAGGTACAGTGTCAAATGCTTTGGAGAAGTCCAGATACACGACATCCATTGATTCGCCGCTGTCAAGTCTAGTACTTACCTCCTCATAGAAACTGATTAAATTAGTTTGACATGACCGATCCCTCACGAAGCCATGCTGATATGGCGTTATTTGCTTATTTCCCATAAGATGCTCTAACATAGCATCTCTCAGAAAACCTTCAAACAGTTTACCCACAACAGATGTTAAACTTACCGGCCTATAGTTTCCAGGCTCTGTTTTTGGACCCTTTTTGAATATTGGCACCACATTTGCCATGCGCCAATCCTGTGGGACATTCCCTGTCAGTACAGAGTCCGCAAATATCAGAAATAAGGGTCTGGCTATGACATTACTTAATTCCCTTAGGATACGGGGGTGTATGCCATCCGGTCCTGGCGATTTGTCTATTTTGATTTTTTTAAGTCGCTGTTGTACTTCTTCCTGGGTCAGACAGGACACTTTTAATGGCGAATTTATTTCAGCATTCAGCATTTCATCTGACAGTTTATTTTCCTCAGTGAATACATTGGAGAAAAAAATATTTAACAGCTTTGCTTTCTCCTCGTCGCTCTCTGCGACTCCCCCCTCATTACTCTTTAAAGGGCCGACACCTTCAGATTTATACTTTTTAACATTTATATAATTGAAGAACATTTTAGGGTTAGTTTTACTCTCTTTGGCAATTAATCTCTCGGTCTCTAGTTTGGCCGCTTTTATTTGTTTTTTACATGTTCTGTTTTTTTCCTTATAGTTTTTCAGTGCTTCCGTGCTACCCTCCTGTTTTAGGGTTTTATATGCTTTCTTTTTGTCATTTATTGCTTTCTTTACAGTTCTGTTTATCCACATTGGTTTCTTTTTGTTCCTTAACCTTTTATTCCCATACGGTATGTACCTCTCACAATGAGATTTTAGGATGTTTTTAAAGATATCCCATTTTTTGGCTGTATTTTTATTTTTGAGGACTTTGTCCCAGTTAGTTAGGCCTATGGCCTCTCTTAGTTGGCTAAATTTAGCTTTTTTGAAGTTTGGTATTTTTGTTTCTTCCTGTAGAAACGCTCTTTTGAATGATAATTGGAAGGTTATTACTTTATGGTCACTATTTCCCAGGTGTCCCCCAACCTGCACGTCTGTTGTTCTGTCAGGTCTATTGGTTAATATTAAGTCCAGTATGGCCGTCCCTCTAGTCGGGTCCTGAACCAGTTGGGAGAGATAATTGTCTTTGGTTATTGCCAAGAATCTGTTTCCTTTATGAGATATACAAGTTTCAGTTTCCCAGTCTATATCTGGGTAGTTGAAGTCCCCCATAATAACCACCTCATTATGATTTGCCGCCTTGTCTATCTCGTTTAGTAGTAGATTTTCTGTGGACTCTGGTATATTAGGTGGTTTATAGTAGACTCCTATTAGTAATTTATTGTTGTTTTTAGCTCCATGTATCTCTACCCATAGTGACTCCACATGTTCATGTCCCTCACTTATATCTTCACGGAGTGTGGGCTTTAGACAAGATTTTACATAAAGGCAGACCCCTCCACCTCTCCGGTTTTGACGATCCTTTCTGAACAGACTGTAACCTTGTACATTAACTGCCCAGTCATAGCTATCATCCAGCCATGTCTCAGTTATTCCCACTATGTCATAGTCCTCCTCACACATCACTAATTCCAGTTCACCAGTTTTATTAGTCAGGCTTCTGGCATTAGTATACATACATATGAGAGGTTTATGTATATTTTTTACCCTACACCTTTCCTTCTGAACTGTTCTTGTCCCTCCTTCCATTTCTCCCCCAGTCCCACTACCTTGCCCCCGGTCTCTATCTGCACTATCTTCCCCTTCTATAGTGTAATTACCCTCCCCCCCAGTCCCTAGTTTAAACACTCCTCCAACCTTCTAGCCATCTTCTTCCCCAACACAGCTGCTCCTTCCCCATTGAGGTGCAGCCCGTCCCTACGATAGAGGCTGTAGCCGACAGAGAAGTCGGCCCAGTTCTCCAGGAACCCAAACCCCTCCATCCTACACCAGTTCTTGAGCCACTTGTTAATTTCCCTAATCTCCCACTGCCTTTCTTGTGTGGCCCGTGGTACCGGTAGTATTTCGGAAAATACTACCTTTGAGGTCCTTGCCCTAAGCTTTTGCCCTAAATCCCTGAAATCATTTTTAAGGACTCTCCACCTACCCCTAACTTTGTCATTGGTTCCGATATGGACCATGACCGCTGGATCTTCTCCAGCCCCTCCCAGTAATCTGTCAACCCGATCCGCGATATGTCGAACTCTAGCGCCAGGAAGACAGCACACTGTTCGGCGATCACGGTCTTTGTGACAGATTTCCCTATCTGTTCCCCTAATAATTGAGTCTCCCACTACTAGCACCTGTCTGGCCTGCCCTGCTCTCCTGGTCCCCTGCTTACCGGAGCTGACATTCCCCTGACTGGCAGAGGAAGTGTCCGGCTGCGGCAGTGCCGTCCCTGGACTGATATCCCCCTCATCTGCCAAACGTGCAAACTTGTTGGGGTGTGTCAGATCAGGGCTAGCCTCCCTGGCACTCTTCCCTCTACCCCGCTTTCTAAATGTTACCCAGCTAGCTACCTCACTTTCCTCAGCCTCCTCTCTGTCACCCTCTCCCTCATCTACCCCAAAGAGTGCTTGCTCGGTGAGAAGCAAACTTTTTTGCAAATTGTCAATGCCTCTCAGTGTTGCAACTTGCCCATTTAGAGACTCGATTAGCGATTCCAAACGGGTAATTTGCTCACATCTTGAACAAAGAAATTCACCCTGGAACGGCTGTTCCAGGACTGCATACATCATGCAAGATGTGCACTGGACTGCGTTGTCAATTGTGCAACACATACTAAATGGGGATTACACCACAAAAGCAAAAAATACAATACAATGTAGTAATAGGATACAGGCTAATTGCAGTCCCCCACAGAAGTCGATGAATCTAAAGTCACTTAATCTTAAGTCACACACTTACACAACCACACTTAATCAACCACGCGTCGCGGTCAAACTCGCGTTATATATCTGCTTATATTAATATAAATGCAGCTCACTGCACCAGCCTGGTTTGCTTCCCCTCTATATATACACTGCTCAAAAAAATAAAGGGAACACTTAAACAACACAATGTAACTCCAAGTCAATCACACTTCTGTGAAATCAAACTGTCCACTTAGGAAGCAACACTGAGTGACAATCAATTTCACATGCTGTTGTGCAAATGGGATAGACAACAGGTGGAAATTATAGGCAATTAGCAAGACACCCCCAATAAAGAAGTGGTTCTGCAGGTGGTGATCACAGACCACTTCTCAGTTCCTATGCTTCCTGGCTGATGTTTTGGTCACTTTTGAATGCTGGCGGTGCTTTCACTCTAGTGGTAGCATGAGACGGAGTCTACAACCCACACAAGTGGCTCAGGTAGTGCAGCTTATCCAGGATGGCACATCAATGCGAGCTGTGGCAAGAAGGTTTGCTGTGTCTGTCAGCGTAGTGTCCAGAGCATGGAGGCGCTACCAGGAGACAGGCCAGTACATCAGGAGACGTGGAGGAGGCCGTGGGAGGGCAACAACCCAGCAGCAGGACCGCTACCTCCGCCTTTGTGCAAGGAGGAACAGGAGGAGCACTGCCAGAGCCCTGCAAAGTGACCTCCAGCAGGCCACAAATGTGCATGTGTCTGCTCAAACGGTCAGAAACAGACTCCATGAGGGTGATATGAGGGCCCTACATCCACAGGTGGGGGTTGTGCTTACAGCCCAACACCGTGCAGGATGTTTGGCATTTGCCAGAGAACACGAAGATTGGCAAATTCGCCACTGGCGCCCTGTGCTCTTCACAGATGAAAGCAGGTTCACACTGAGCACATGTGACAGACGTGACAGAGTCTGGAGACGCCGTGGAGAACGTTCTGCTGCCTGCAACATCCTCCAGCATGACCGGTTTGGCATTGGGTCAGTAATGGTGTGGGGTGGCATTTCTTTGGAGGGCCGCACAGCCCTCCATGTGCTTTCCAGAGGTAGCCTGACTGCCATTAGGTACCGAGATGAGATCCTCAGACCCCTTGTGAGACCATATGCTGGTGCGGTTGGCCCTGGGTTCCTCCTAATGCAAGACAATGCTAGACCTCATGTGGCTGAAGTGTGTAAGCAGTTCCTGCAAGACGAAGGCATTGATGCTATGGACTGGCCCGCCCGTTCCCCAGACCTGAATCCAATTGAGCACATCTGGGACATCATGTCTTGCTCTATCCACCAACGTCACGTTGCACCACAGACTGTCCAGGAGTTGGCAGATGCTTTAGTCCAGGTCTGGGAGGAGATCCCTCAGGAGACCGTCCGCCACCTCATCAGGAGCATGAACAGGCGTTGTAGGGAGGTCATACAGGCACGTGGAGGCCACACACACTACTGAGCCTCATTTTGACTTGTTTTAAGGACATTACATCAAAGTTGGATCAGCCTGTAGTGTGTTTTTCCACTTTAATTTTGAGTGTGACTCCAAATCCAGACCTCCATGGGTTGAAAAATTTGATTTCCATTTTTAATTTTTGTGTGATTTTGTTGTCAGCACATTCAACTATGTAAAGAACAAAGTATTTCAGAAGAATATTTAATTAATTCAGATCTAGGATGTGTTATTTTTGTGTTCCCTTTATTTTTTTGAGCAGTGTATATTCTACGCATACACACACAGCACATAGTTATACACTTTTACACCTATTATTACACACAGACACCTTACCTGTAGATAGCTGACGTCTGATCTAACCGGGAGAAGTAGGTGCCAACACCCCCTGTGCCGTCCAGGGACAGCAGTGGAGGGGTGAATCAGGGGTCAGAGAACAGGACACATGGGGAGGGAGGGGGGCAGGCATGGTAGAGCTCTGTGTGCAGGAGCAGCTAGCCTGCTTTACACTAGCTTCCTGCTGGAAGGGGGAGGGTCTTGATCCCATGACATTCCACTATTGGCCGGCAGCAGATGTCATAGTAAGCTGCCAGCCAACAGAAAATGAAAAGCAATGCTGGCAACAGCTGTGCCAGTACTGCGGATCCCAGAGTGAGAACAGCCATAGGAGGAGGAGACAGCATGGAGGAAGAGTACTGTGTCTGCTCCTCACTAGCCAAGACTTTCAGTGGGAGGAGCTCCAGCACTGCTGCTGTTTGTAGTAAATGCTTCTATAAAGTACAGCACAGCAGGATAGGGGAAGCCTGTAGATCTAATAAAAACATTCAGTACTGTGTCGGGCCTCTTCTAAGCTCAGGCCCCGAAGCAGTTGCTTCCCCTGCATCCCTGATAGCTATGCCACTGCTTGCGCTATACCTCCTGTTTAAACGTTTGTGTGTCCTAAATATCAGTGACATTAATTCAGTGTATTTTTTTATTAGCCGCTAGTGACAGCGACATTACTTGCGCTATACCTCCTGTATAACGTTTGCGAATCCTAATATTATCTGTGACATTCAGTGTACTTTTTTCATAGACGCTGCGGACAGCGACATTATCTGTGCTACATCTCCTGTTTAACGTGTGCGCATACTAAAAATATCTGTGACATTCTGTGTACTTTATTTGCGCAAACACTTACAAAACCTGCGCTACTGTACGTGTGACATACTTGCAAGCATATATAACATTTAATATGTGCAAGGCGAGCAGTAAGGGATGGGGAAGTGGCCGTGCTGCTGATGGTGTACACAGAGGCCGTGGTCCTGGGCGTGGTGAAACTGTGCCTGCTGCCAGAGCACAAGAAACACACTCATCCACGATACCTAGCTTCATGTCCCAGTTTGCAGGGCAGCGCAGGACACCACTCTCGAAGTCAGACCAGTGCAACCAGGTGGTCAAATGGATTGCAGCAGATAATGCTTCCAGTCGGTTAAGCACCATGCCTAGCCCACATGTTCAACCTAGTGGTTCAGCGGTTTCTCAAAACCTACCTAAATTTGCCTGAGCTACTGGTGAAGGTGCGCCGCGTGTGTGCCCATTTCCACAAGTCATCGACAGCTTCAGCCGATCTGGCAACGCTGCAGCGCTTGCAATTGCCATGTCACCGACTGTTGTGCGACGTGAGCATGCGCTGGATCTCCACGTTCCACATGTTAGCCAGGCTTTGTGAGCAGCAGAGGGCAGTAGTGGAATACCAGCTGCAACATGGTCGTTGCCTTCCCAGTCAGCTTCCGCTCTTCACAAGCGACGAGTGGGCATTGATGTCTGACCTCTGTGAGGTTTTACGCAACTTTGAGGAATTAACACAGATGGTGAGCAGCGATAACGCTATTATCAGCGTAACCATACCACTTCTGTGTCTACTCAAACACTCACTGCTCACGATTAAGGCGGACGCTTTATTCTATCTGTTCAGCGTGGATGGGTAGAAGAGGAGGAAGAGGATGAGGAGATTGAGAGTCATCCTCCTGATGAGGACAGCGAAGTCTTGTCTGTTGGGACTCTGACACACATGACTGACTTTGTTAGGCTGTCTTTCCCGTGACCCTCGCATTGTACACATTTTGGCCAACACTGATTACTGGTTGTTCACCCTTCTCGAGCCCTGCTACAAAGAGAACTTCTCATCTGTCATTCCTGTGGTGGAGAGGACGAGCAAAATGGTGCAATACCAGAAGATCCTTGTGACAAAAAATTAAATTTTACATGAACTCGCCATGCCCCTCACAAAATACCTTGGGGTGTCTTGTGGGGTATTTATACTGCCCTGGCATTTTAGGGGCCCTAAAGCGTGAGAAGTAGTTTGGAATCCAAATGCGTAAAAAATGCCCTGTGAAATCCTAAAGGTACTCATTGGAATTTGGGCCCCTTTGCGCACCTAGGCTTCAAAAAAGTGTCACACATGGGGTATCTCCGTACTCAGAAGAAGTAGGGCAATGTGTTTTGGGGTGTATTTTTACATATACCCATACTGTGTGTGAGAAATATCTCTGTAAATGACAACTTTTCCAATTTTTTTATACAAAGTTGTCAATTTACAGAGATATATCTCTCACCCAGCATGGGTATATGTAAAAATACACCCCAAAACACATTTCCCTACTTCTTCTGAGTACGGCTATACCACATGTGTGACACTTTTTTGCAGCCTAGGTGCACAAAGGGGCCCAAATTCCAATGAGTACCTTTAGGATTTCACAGGGCATTTTTTATGCATTTGGATTCCAAACTACTTCTCATGCTTTAGGGCCCCTAAAATGCCAGGGCAGTATAAATACCCCACAAGTGACCCCATTTTGGAAAGAAGACACCCCAAGGTATTCCGTGAGGGGCATGGCGAGTTCATAAAGAGATTGTTTTTTTGGCACAAGTTAGCGGAAAATGTTTTTTTTTTTTTTTCTTACAAAGTCTCATATTCCACTAACTTGTGACAAAAAAATAAAATTTTACATGAACTCGCCATGCCCCTCACGAAATACCTTGGGGTATCTTCTTTCCAAAATGGGGTCACTTGTGGGGTATTTATACTGCCCTGGCATTTTAGGGGCCCTAAAGCGTGAGAAGTAGTTTGGAATCCAAATGTGTAAAAAATGCCCTGTGAAATCCTAAAGGTACTCATTGGAATTTGGGCCCCTTTACGCACCTAGGCTGCAAAAAAGTGTCACACATGTGGTATCTCCGTACTCAGAAGAAGTAGGGCAATGTGTTTTGGGGTGTATTCTTACATATACACATACTGTGTGTGAGAAATATCTCTGTAAATGACAACTTTTCCCATTTTTTTATACAAAGTTGTCAATTTACAGAGATATTTCTCTCACCCAGCATAGGTATATGTAAAACACCCCAAAACACATTGCCCTACTTCTCCTGAGTGCGGCGATACCAGATGTGTGACACTTTTTTGCAGCCTAGGTGCGCAAAGGGGTCCAAATTCCAATGAGTACCTTTTAGGAGGGCATTTTTAGACATTTGGATTCCAGACTTCTTCTCACGCTTTAGGGCCCCTAAAATGCCAGGTCAGTATAAATAGCAGAAATTGATTTTTTTTTTGTTTTTTCCAACAAAGTCTCCCTTTCCGCTAACTTGGGACAAAAAGTTCAATCTTTCATGGACTCAATATGCCCCTCAGCGAATAACTTGGGGTGTCTTATTTCCAAAATGGGGTCATTTGTGGGGTGTTTGTACTGCCCTGGCATTTGAGGGTCTCCACAATCATTACATGTATGGCCAGCATTAGGAGTTTCTGCTATTCTCCTTATATTGAGCATACGGGTAATCAGATTTTTTTTTTTCCGTTCAGCCTCTGGGCTGAAAGAAAAAATGAACGCACAGATTTTTTCATTCGCATCGATCAATGTGGATGAAAAAATCTCTGCCAAAAAATGTGCAAAAAAAAAAAAAAGAGGGGAAAGGCGTCTGCCAGGACATAGGAGCTCCGCCCAACATCCAAACCCACTCAGCTCGTATGCCCTGGCAAACCCGATTTCTCCATTCACATCAATCGATGTGAATTATTATTATTATTTTTTTATACAAAGTGTTTGCCAAAGCATATGAACACCGCCCCTCAGCTCATAAGCCTCGGCAAATGTATCTTTTTTACTGCAGAGGAGAAATCTCGTCTTGCAGCGCTGCATACACCGACTTTTGTGTAATCTGACAGCAGCGCAATGCTTCTGTCGGAATGCACATCAGTGCTGCAGCTGGTTGATCGCTTGGTCCACCTAGAAGGTAAAAAAACAAAAACAAAAAAAATAAACAGGCAGCAACGCAATAAATTTATTAACATTAACTTTATATAACATTTGAAACAGAACATAAACTTTTATAAACTTTATTGAACTTTTGAAACAGAACATTAACTTTTTTGCTTACCTGTGATTTTTTTTTTTAACCTTTAGAGGATAAACCTCTCCTTCCCCATGGGACAATGTGCAAAGCGCAAATCGCCCAGAGATGTGGCGAAGTACATTATGCACTTTGTCCCAGGTAAAAGGAGAGGTTTGTGGCAGCTCTGTGTGAAAGGGCCCTAAGACCCCTGTGTGCCTGTTCTGTGTCACGCAATCCCTACACTAATAGTGTACCTGTGTGTGGTACTTGCGGAAACACTCCCCTATGCATAGGGCAGGCTGGTCAGGACAGTCAGGACAAAAAACGGTGGTGTCACGCCTTATTCCAGCCCTGCTACAGACACAACATCTTTTTCTTGGGGAACGCTGAGTTGGAGTACCAGGATAGACACTCGGGAAGTGTCTGGCATGTAGCCGGCTCACTACATCAGGAACTTGGGGCACGGACCCTCCTGGATACAGGCGTTCCGAAATGATCTCTTCCTGGAATTTTAGGAAGGATCCTGTTCTCCCAGCCTTACTGTAGAGAACAAAACTATTATAGGCAGCCAATTGAATTAAATAAACAGACACCTTCTTATACCAGCGTCTGGTGCGGCGGGACACTAAATAGGGAGCCAACATCTGGTCATTGAAGTCCACTCCTCCCATGTGAAGGTTATAGTCGTGGACAGAGAGGGGTTTCACAATGACTCCAGTTGCCCTTTCAATTTGGACAGTCATGTCTACGTGAATAGTGGACAGTAGGTAAACGTCCCTCTTGTCCCTCCACTTCACCGCGAGCAGTTCTTGGTCACACAAGGCAGCCCTCTCCCCCCGTGCAAGTCGGGTATTAACGAGCCGTTGGGGGAAGCCCCGGCGACTAGGTCGCGCGGTGCCACAGCATTGAATTCCGACTAGATGTAAGTGCCGAAAGAGGGCCACACTTGTGTAAAAATTGTCCACGTATAAGTGGTACCCCTTGTGGAGTAAGGGTGACACCAAGTCCCAGACAATCTTGCCACTGCTCCCCAGGTAGTCAGGACATCCGACCGGCTCCAGTTTTGGCTCTTTTCCTTCATAGACCCTAAAACGATATGTATAGCCTGTGGCCCTTTCACAGAGCTTATACAGTTTGACCCCATACCGGGCGCGCTTGCTGGGGATGTACTGTTTGATGCCAAGGCGCCTGGTAAAATGTACTAGGGACTCGTCTATGCAGATGTATACGCATCTGCAAATCTGGATGACAAATGGTCTATGAGGGGCCGAATTTTGTGGAGCCGGTCATAAGCAGGGTGGCCTCTTGGATGACAGGTTTTATTGTCAGCGAAATGCATAAAACGCATGATGACCTCAAAACGTGCCCTGGACATTGCATCAGAGAACATGGGCATGTAATGTATTGGGTCTTTAGACCAATAGGACCGCAATACATTTTTTTTTGTTAGACCCATGCTGAGTATAAGGCCCAAAAAAAAATTAAATTCGGAAACTGTGACTGGTTTCCACCGGTAAGGCTGGGCATAGAAGCTTTCCGGATTGGCTGTTATATAGTCTGTGGCGTAGCGGTTGGTTTCTGCCACAATAAGTCATAGAGATCCGCGGTGAAGAACAGCTCAAAAAACTCAAGGGCCGATCCTAAATGAGCTGTCTCCATGCGAACTCCAGACTGGGCGGTAAAAGGGGGCAATACCGGTGCGGCGGAAGCAGGGGATTGCCAATTAGGGTTTGCCAGCACCTCTGGGATACTAAGTGCTCTACGGGCCTGTGAACGTGGTGGCTGCGACGGGGGAGTTAATGCACGTGCCACTGTACCAGCTTGAACTGCCCTTCTGGTGCTCGCCACTTCACCAGGGAATACAGCAGTACTGGTAGAAGGTCCAGGATGTGCTGCGCTGCTGGTGTATGCTGCACCATAAAAAAGATCAGCGCTAGCACAACTCTGCTGCAAATAAGGCTCATCATGCGGGGGGTAGGCAGAACACTGACATGGGATCGGGTACGCCTGACCATAGCAGGGACCTCAACCTCGTCATCATCACTAGCGGTTAGAGTGCCACTGCTGTCTACAGGTTCATATTCTGAACCACTGGATTCAGCGGGTGAGGCGTCCCCATCGCTTTCATCCATCACGGCCAGAATCCTGTAGGCCTCTTCAGCGGAATACCCCTTGTTTGACATTTTGGACTAACTAAATTTAGGGGGTATTCCTCTGAGACTACCCAGGAAAAAGAGCAAACCTGCCTAGTAAAAAGGTGTGCTTGCGAAGTAAAGCTGCGATCGCTAATAAAGATCCAAAAAGCTCAAAAGTGATCTTTATAGCGGTGCAGCGATTTTACGGTGTTTTTGCAGTGATCAGAAAAAAAAATTCTGTCACTGCAGTGGGGCGGACTGAACGCAAGTGTGCGCACAAGATCAGGCCTGATCGGGCGAACACTGCGTTTTTTGTAGAGCCTAAGGTGACCCTAATGTACTTATATAGATCTGATTGCGATCAGTCTTGATCACTTACAGATACTATATAGTACTCATACTATATAGTACTCACACTGCGGTGCGGTGGGCTGGGCGCTAACTACCTTACAAGTAGCTAACTACCTGGTGGTGATGAGGGACCCTTACAGGGGGGTGATCAATGACAGGGGGGTGACAGGGGGGTGATCAGGGACCCTAATGTACTTATATAGATCTGATTGCGATCAGTCTTGATCACTTACAGATACTATATAGTACTCATACTATATAGTACTCACACTGCGGTGCGGTGGGCTGGGCGCTAACTACCTTACAAGTAGCTAACTACCTGGTGGTGATGAGGGACCCTAACAGGGGGGTGATCAATGACAGGGGGGTGACAGGGGGGTGATCAGGGAGTCTATATGGGTGTGATCAGGGGTTAATAAGGGGTTAAATAAGTATCAAGGGGGGGTGTAGTGTATGTGTGGTGATTGGTGCTACTTACAGAGCTGCCTGTGTCCTCTGGTGGTCGATCCAAGCAAAAGGGACCACCAGAGGACCAGGTAGCAGGTATATCAGACGCTATTTACAAAATAGCGTCTGACATACCCATTTCATTGGATCTTTTAAAAATCTACAGCCTGCCAGCCAATGATCGCTGCCAGCAGGCTGTAGATGAACTTCTGAACTGCGCGTTCACAGGAAATCTCGTGTCTCACGAGATGATGCCTATTGGCGTCATCGAGACCTGAGAGAGCCGCCGCACTGTCGCCTATCGGCATTAGTGTGACGGGAGGAGGTTAAGAGGGTCACCAACAGGCTCTTGCTCCTAATGTTTTTGAGGGTCTCCAGCAGGCCCTCGCCCATAATGTTTTAGAGGGTCACCAGCAGGCCCTTGTTCATAATGTTTTGAGGGTCACCAGCAGGCCCTCGCCCCTAATGTTTTAGATGGTCAGATCAGCAGCAGGCACTCGCCCCTAATGTTTTAGAGGGTCAGCTCAGCAGCACACTCTCACCCCTAAAGTTTTAGATGGTCAGTTCAGCAGCAGACCCTTAACCCTAATGTTTTAGATGGTCAGATCATCAGCAGGCACTCGCCCCTAATGTTTTAGAGGGTCAGGTCAGCATCAGGCCCTTGCCCTAATGTTTTAGATGGTCAGATCAGCAGGCCCCTGTTCCAATAGTTTTTGAGGGTCACCAGCAGGCCATCAATCATAATTTTTCAAGGGTGTGTATGATGCCCTCCTTTATGTGTAATACAGGGTGTATTGGAGTGCCGGTTCCATGTAATTTTTGGCAGCCCTTTCAATTAATGCATAGGCTTTATGAGTGTAGGAGTGTAGGGGTCCCACTACCTGAACAATTGTACCACAATGTGAATGAGGCCCTCCTTTATGTGATATACAGGTGCCTCTTCCTTGTAAATTTTGGCAGCTCTTGCACTTTATATACAAGTAAATATACAGGAAAGAATGTTTCCTGACAATTTTTCCTCTAAAATTGATTTTATCTTCGGTTTTGTGCGTATTATTGTCAGTCTGTAAAAGTGACTTACTACTCGGACAACATCGTTCCCAGGAGCGACCTGGGAGTCCGAGATGCATCCAGACATCCTTCCCATGCTGTTCCCGAACCATTTCAGTGGTGTTTCCATCAATTTATGACTTTTTCATGGGAACCAGACACCCTCCGCTCTTCAGAGCAGGGGGTTCCTGGTTTAATGCTCGGGTTCTCCCATTGACATCCATTGTGCTCGGTAGAGCAACTGAGCATCCTGAGGTGTTCTACTCGAGCACCCGAGCACTTTGTTGCTCGACCAACACTACTGAATATTTTTAGTTTCTGAAGTTTTGTGAACAATAAGGCTAATTTCAGATGAGCATGTCTCCACTGGGAAACACGTTATAGACATTCTCCAGTGACAGGCCTGCGTTGCATTATAGTGATTTATAATGATCTGTGTCTCTGCCCAACCTCCATTGTAATGATTTGTACTCACATAATGCCACCAGTACAAATCAGTACAGCAGAGGTCGGTCAGAGATACACAGCATTATAAATTATTATAATGCCATGCAGTCCTGCACAGAAGTCTCCATAATGGGGAAATCATGCTCCAACACGGAATGCTCATCTGTAGGCACCATTATCTAGACCAGGGATCAGCAACCCCGGCACTCCAGCTGTTGTGAAACTACAACTCCCAGCAAAATTTCTGTAAAATGTATTGATTTTCTAAAAATTTTAAATTTTTGATAAAAGTGTCCCTTTAAATGTTTATAATGATAACTGAAAATGTTGCATTATGTTAAGGCATGTTTATGCGAACTCTGTAGGCATCTAACTCTTGCAGAGCTTCCAGTTTCTGTTACCTTTTGTCACCTGTTTTATGAGACTTGTTGAGTAACCTTGTGATATGTTTTCAATCCTTACAGGCAAGCCAGTCATGATAATTACAGAGTATATGGAAAATGGCTCCTTGGATTCATTTTTAAAGGTAAAAACAAGAAACTTGCTTGTGGATGTGTTGAGTATGCTCTTGATTGCTAACAATGATCCTCACAGTATTGATCATATTGCAGTTAAAAGGTTTCTCTGGTTGAGTTGGTGAGGACTTATAGAACAAAAGGAGGGAACACTGAGCAGAGCACCAGATGATCCATTGGTGGCCCTAGGCTTTGACACAATAATTGGCCCACAATGTTCAGTAAAAAACAACTCCATTTGATGCCAAATCTGGGAATAAACAGGTTTTTCAAGAAAATGAGCTGATGGCTAGGATTGTAATAAAATGTCACCTGCTCAAACCCCCTCACTCCCCAAGCTCTTTTGCTCCAGCCACGACACCTGACACAAGTTGGCCACAACACTCAATAGGGTAGTTGGACAACTCACTGCAGGAGGGTGAACAGGTAGCCTGACTACCTCATCTGATCGCTGAGGCCAGTGATTGACTGCTGTGGTCACATGGAATAGTAGAGGACAATTGATCTTTCTGGAACGTTCTTTCAAAGAATGACGTTTTAGCCAAGAGTGATCAGTCTTTGAACAAAAGATCTTTCATATGACTATTGGATGAAAAATTCAAACATGGCTGACTTTTTTCCAAACAATTAGGGTCTGTCAGGGTCTTTCAGCAAATAATTATTTTTGTTAAAGTTTAACTGATTAATGATCTCTTTGTTTAAAATCAACAGTTTTAATCCACTTTAGACGGTGTATGGGTACCTTTAGAGCTTATTGATGATATATCCTGAGTATGCAAGGAGGCCAAAATGTATGATGTCATTAAAGGGGTTTTCCAAGTGTTTGATATCCTCAGGATAGGCCATCAGTATCTTATCTATGGTGATCCAACTCCCAGCATCCCTTCAGATCAGCTGTTTGCAGAGTCCACTGTTCCTCGCAGCTAACCAAGAAAAGCATTGTCCATTGGATAGCACCTGTGCTTGGTATCACAGCTCATCCCCATTCACTTGAATGTGACTGAACTGTGCCTAGGCCATGTGATTGATGAACTGTCACGGCTGTATGTGAGCAACAATAGTATACACAGTAAAAGAGCTACTGACCGGACCCAAACTAGGGAGGATAAAGGGTGACCCCTGTCAGACCCTCAAAGCTCTCCCTATGCTGCTAAGCCCATGCCCGGATCCAAATGGCGGAACGAGGCATGCCCACGTGCCTAAGACTGATGACCACTGTAACCCCTACAATAGTGGAAGGGGCACGGCCACCGGTGCCCTACTCAGTATATGGAGGGAACCGTGGCCACCTCAGATCCAGTCAGAAAATAATCAGATACACAACAATGTCTGTACACTTAGCTGAAGGTGTTGCAGCCGCAGAGAAGACGGATCCAAGGACAGCTGGCAATATCCGGAGTGCTTGCTGCAGCAGAACACAGGTCCAGTGAACTGATAGCTACAAGTGAAGATACTAAAGCAAGAGCTACAACTGAAATGAGAACTATAATCCACGCCCTACAATAGGAGGAGGGGTGATATAAAGAGAGGGAAATCAAACGCATGAGGAACAGCTGGGAGGAAGGAAACCAAAAGTAAACAGAGCAGTGAGAACTCCTCCCAGCTCTAGTAGTGACATCATCACAGGGGTGGAGAAACAGAGCTGTGAGAACGTCCCAAAGCTCTGGTAGTGACAGTACCCCCCCCTCTACGGGTGGACTCCGGACACCCAGGACCCACCTTCTCAGGATGAGCCCTATGAAATGCCCTGATGAGGCGAGTGGCTTTAATGTCCGACACCGGAACCCACATCCTCTCCTCAGGACCATAACCCTTCCAATGAACGAGGTACTGAAGAGAACCGCGGACAATGCGAGAGTCCACAATTCTGGAAACCTAAAACTCCAGATTGCCATCAACCAAAATTGGAGGAGGAGGCAAAGAGGAGGGTACCATGGGCTGGACATATGGTTTTAAGAGAGATCTGTGAAATACATTATGTATCTTCCAAACCCGTGGAAGATCAAGACGGAAGGCAACAGGATTGATGACTGACAAGATTTTATAAGGCCCAATAAACTTGGGACCCAATTTCCAGGAGGGAACCTTCAGTTTAATATTTCTTGTAGACAACCACACCAGATCACCCACATTCAGGTCCGGACCAGGCACACGTCTCTTATCAGCCACACGCCTATACCTCTCACTCATCTTTTTAAGATTACTCTGAATCTTTTGCCAAATGGTAAATGCGTTTTAGCATTGGGTAAACCAGGGAAAGGTACGAAATGAGCCATCTTGCTAAAACGGTCCACCACCACCAGGATCACCGACTTCCCCGAGGAACGAGGAAGATCCGTGATAAAGTCCATGGACAGGTGTGTCCAAGGACGGGAAGGTATGGGTAACGGGAGAAGGGAACCTAAAGGCCGTGAACGAGGGACCTTAGCGCGAGCGCACAAGCAGCCACAAAACCCTCCACCGACTTACGAAGAGCTGGCCACCAAAATCTCCGAGCAATGAGATCTACCGTGGCTCTACTCCCGGGGTGACCAGCAAGAACCGTATCATGATGCTCCTTAAAGAGTTTGTGACGTAGTTCAGGAGGCACGAACAACTTCCCAGAAGGACAACGGGCAGGTGCCTCAGTCTGGGCAGCCTGGACCTCGGCCTCCAAATCGGAATATAGAGCAGAAACAACTACCCCCTCCGCCAAAATGGGACCCGGGTCCTCGGAGTTTCCTCCTCCCGGAAAACAGCGAGAGAGAGCATCAGCCTTCACATTTTTTATCCCAGGTCGGAATGTAACAACAAAATTGAATCTGGAGAAGAACAGAGACCATCTGGCCTGTCTCGGATTCATACGCCTGGCCGACTCCAAGTATGCCAGATTCTTATGGTCGGTAAAAACGGTGATAGGGTGCCTGGCCCCCTCCAACCAATGGCGCCATTCCTCGAAAGCCAACTTGATGGCCAACAACTCCCTATCTCCCACATCATAGTTTCTCTCTGCCGGGGAGAGTTTTTTAGAGAAAAAGGCACAGGGTCGCCATTTGGCAGGAGAAGGGCCCTGGGACAAAACCGCACCCACACCCACCTCGGAAGCATCCACCTCAACAATAAAAGGTAAGGAAACATCGGGATGCACCAAGACGGGAGCAGACGCAAAACTCTCTTTAATCTTAGAAAAGGCTGCAAGCGCCTCCTCCGAGCAAGAGGAAAAATCCGCCCCCTTTTTTGTCATGTCAGTAAGGGGTTTGACAACAGAAGAATAATTCAAAATGAACTTTCTGTAATAGTTCGCAAAACCCAGAAAGCGCATCAATGCCTTCTGATTCTCAGGAAGCTCCCACTCAAGTACAGCACGGACCTTCTCCAGATCCATGCGAAAACCAGAAGCAGAGAGGAGAAAACCCAGAAATTGAATCTCCGATACCATAAAAAGACATTTCTCCAGCTTGGCGTACAATTTATTTTCCCGCAGAATCTGCAGAACCTGAAAAAGATGATCCTGATGGGTCTGAACATCAGGGGAAAAAAATCAAAATATCATCAAGATACACCAATACAAATTTCCCCATTAAATGGTAGAAAATACTATTAACAAAATGCTGAAAGACGGCCGGAGCATTCATCAGGCCGAAAGGCATAACGAGATTCTCGAAATGCCCGTTAGGGGTATTAAAGGCCCTTTTCCATTCATCCCCCTCTCTGACCCTGACCAGGTTGTACGCGCCTCTCAAATCCAATTTGGAAAACACCTTGGCCCCAACAATTTGGTTGAAGAGGTCCGGGATCAGAGGAAGGGGATAGGGATCGCGAATCGTGATACGGTTCAGCTCCCTAAAATCTAGGCAAGGTCTCAGAGAGCTATCTTTTTTTTTAACAAAAAAAAAACCCGCGGCCACAGGTGACTTTGAGGGACGAATATGCCCCTTCTCGAGACTCTCGGAGATATGAGTTCGCATTGCGATTCTTTCCGGTTGTGAGAGATTGTAGAGGCGTGCTTTTGGCAGCTTGGCGCCGGGAATGAGGTTAATGGGACAGTCAAACTCCCGGTGAGGAGGTAGCTCCTGAACACCGCTCTCGGAAAACACGTCCGAGAAATCAGAGAGAAATGATGGCACAGTTTTAGTAGACACCTCTGCAAAAGTCGCTGTGAGACAATTCTCTCTACAAAAGTCACTCCACTCATTTATTTGCCTTCCTTGCCAATCAATAGTGGGGTTATGTCTAGTGAGCCAGGGTAACCCCAAAACTAGAGGAGAAGGCAATCCGTTAAGGACAAAACAAGATATATCCTCCACATGAGTGTCACCTACAGCTAGCCGGATATTGTGAACAATGCCCTTCAGAGATCTCTGTGAGAGTGGAGCAGAGTCAATAGCAAAAACAGGTATATCCTTTTCTAATGTGCAAACCTGAAAACCATGCATGGCTACAAATTGAGTGTCAATAAGATTGACGGCCGCTCCACTATCGACAAAAATCTCACAAGAAATGACTTTGCTCTCTAGCGCCACCCTGGCAGACAGGAGAAAACGGGAACTGCAGGTCAGAGGAAAAGCATCAATTCCTACATCAACTTTGCCCAAAGTAGCAGATGAAGCAGAATTTGATGATTTACCTTTTGAGGTTTTTCTCTTATTATCGCTCTTAGTACAGTTCAAGAATCTCCTAGACGGACAAACATTTGCCAAATGACCTATGCCTCCACAACAAAAACACACCATACTCTGAGGACTAAATCCTCTTTTATCAGGGGCAAGTCGACCTAGCTGCATGGGCTCCTCCTCAGAGGGGAGCGAGACAGGATGAGGCCCCTGCACACTGAATGAGTCCGCACCACTGCCCCTAAACTGACAATGGCTGGACAGAGAGGTCTCGTTTCTTTCTCTTAGACGCCTGTCAAGGCGTACCGCCAATGACATGGCAGACTCTAAGGACGTTGGTCTCTCATGGAAAGCAAACGCATCTTTCAATCTCTCTGAGAGACAATCAGGGCCGGACTGGGGATAAAAACCAGCCCTGGAAAAAGTTGCCCCACAGCCCCACAGCATTGCGTCATTATTTACTTGTTTATAATAGGAGAAAGCATTCATTTTAAAACACGTGTGTAAACACGAATATGAACTTTGCCCCACGATAGCTCTTTTGTAGAACCCCCATAAAAACTTACAGTTACTTGGCCCTTGGGGATCTCGGACGCCACTACAACACTTGGCCGGGGGCTCGGCGGAGCTGATGTTGTGCTTTATCCTAATGAGAAAGATTTCATAATAAGGATATGGAGAAGGGGCAGAGGGATAGCAGAGCAGGGAGAGGATGGTGCTGCTACTAGGGGGTCATACCATGGGGGAGTAATAAAGCCCACCATAATGCCCCCCCAGTAGTAATAATTCTCCTTATAATATGCAAAACATACCCCTTTGTAATGCCCCCAGTTGAGCTAATGTTCCCATAATGTGCCAATATAAAATACCCCTTCTCAGTGCCCCCGTAGATGACCCCCATAGTGCTCCCCCCCTTCCCCATAGTACCCACCATAATGTGTCCCAGTATAAAATGCCCCTATACAGAGCCCCCCATATAAAATATCTTCTTTTTAGCCTCAGTAGATGCCCCTATAGTGCCCCCCAATAATCTGCAGTAAGATGTGCCCCCATAGATGCCCCAAATCATGTGCCAGTAATAAGAGCCCCCCCACCATCATGTGCCAGTAGCCAGAGCCCCCCATATCATGTGTCAGTAGCCAGAGCCCCCCATATTATGTGCCAGTAACCAGAGTGCCCCCAATCATGTGCCAGAAATAAGAGCCCCCCCACCATCATGTGCCAGTAGCCAGAGCCCCCCATATCATGTGCCAGTAGCCAGAGCCCCCCCCCCATATCATGTGCCAGTAGCCAGAGCCCCCCCATATCATGTGCCAGTAGCCAGAGTGCCCCCATATCATGTGCCAGTAGCCCCCCCATATCATGTGCCAGTAGCCCCCCTTATAGGCCAGTAGCCCCCCTTATCATGTGCCAGTAGCCCCCCTTATCATGTGCCAGTAGCCCCTCTTATCATGTGCCAGTAGCCCCCCCATCATCATGTGCCAGTAGCCAGAGCCCCCCATATCATGTGCCAGTAGCCAGAGCCCCCCCATATCATGTGTCAATAGCCAGAGCCCCCCCATATCATGTGCCAGTAGCCAGAGCCCCCCCATTATCATGTGCCAGTAGCCAGAGTGCCCCTATATCATCATGTGCCAGTAGCCAGAGTGCCCCCATATCATCATGTGCCAGTAGCCAGAGTGCCCCCATATCATCATGTGCCAGTAGCCAGAGTGCCCCCATATCATGTGCCAGTAGCCCAATATAAAATACCCCTTCTCAGTGCCCCCGTAGATGACCCCCATAGTGCTCCCCCCCTTCCCCATAGTACCCACCATAATGTGTCCCAGTATAAAATGCCCCTATACAGAGCCCCCCATATAAAATATCTTCTTTTTAACCTCAGTAGATGCCCCTATAGTGCCCCCCAATAATCTGCAGTAAGATGTGCCCCCATATCATCATATGCCAGTAGCCAGAGTGCCCCCATATCATCATGTGCCAGTAGCCAGAGTGCCCCCATATCATCATGTGCCAGTAGCCAGAGTGCCCCCATATCATGTGCCAGTAGCCCCCCATATCATGTGCCAGTAGCCCCCCCATATCATGTGCCAGTAGCCCCCCCCATATCATGTGCCAGTAGCCCCCCCATATCATGTGCCAGTAGCCCCCCCATATCATGTGCCAGTAGCCAGAGCCCCCCCATTATCATGTGCCAGTAGCCAGAGTGCCCCTATATCATCATGTGCCAGTAGCCAGAGTGCCCCCATATCATCATATGCCAGTAGCCAGAGTGCCCCCATATCATCATGTGCCAGTAGCCAGAGTGCCCCCATATCATCATGTGCCAGTAGCCAGAGTGCCCCCATATCATGTGCCAGTAGCCCCCCATATCATGTGCCAGTAGCCCCCCCATATCATGTGCCAGTAGCCCCCCCATATCATGTGCCAGTAGCCCCCCCATATCATGTGCCAGTAGCCCCCCTTATCATGTGCCAGCCCAGTAGTCCCCCCTTATCATGTGCCAGCCCAGTAGTCCCCCCTTATGTGCCAGCCCAGCCCAGTAGCCCCCCTTATGTGCCAGCCCAGCCCAGTAGTCCCCCCTTATCATGTGCCAGCCCAGCCCAGTAGTCCCCCCATTATCATGTGCCAGCCCAGCAGTCCCCCCTTATCATGTGCCAGCCCAGCCCAGTAGCCCCCCTTATCATGTGCCAGCCCAGCAGTCCCCCCTTATCATGTGCCAGCCCAGCCCAGTAGCCCCCCTTATCATGTGCCAGCCCAGCCGTCCCCCCATTATCATGTGCCTGCCCAGTATTGTACCTATATTAAAAAAAATAATAATAAAAAAAAAGAATACACTTATACTTACCTCCAGCAATGTGATGCGATGCAGACCGCCTCTTCCGTCTGTGTCCCTCGCTATACGGCAGTTAGGCGACGCGATGACGTCATCGCGCCGCCTGCACCGGCCTCTGATAGGCTGCCAGCACTAGGCCGGCAGCCTATCAGAGGAACAGGAGGGGACACACCTCTCCCTCCTCTGCCGCAGCACAGGCATCTGTATTGCCGTCCTGAGGACGGCAATACAGATGACTATGGAGATGAGCGCTTCCGCAATGGAAGCGCTCATCTCCTGCTCTGCCCTGCCGCCGGCCGCGGCCGCCCCCACTTGTCACCAGGGCCGCGGACTTGCGGCACTCAGGCTTGCCGGCCCACCGGGAAATTTCCCGGTATCCCGGCAGGCCAGTCCGGCCCTGGAGACAATGACAGAACTGACTCCGGAGTGCAGCATCATTCCAACCCGAATCAGCTGCCCATCTCCGAAATTCAGAACAATAAAGCTCCGCAGACAGTTTGTTCTGGCATAAAACACGTAAGTTAGATTCGGCCAGAGCAACACGATCCGGGTCATCATAAATCTGCCCCAGGGCCACAAAAAATCTTTCCACAGATCGAAGGGAGGGATCCCCTGATGGCAGCAAAAAAGCCCAAGTCTGAGCATTACCCCTGAGCATGGAGATGACAATCCTCACCCTCTGCTCCTCCTTACCAGAGGAGTGGGGACACAAGCTAAAATGGAGTTTGCATGCCTCTCTGAAGCGAACAAAATTCTCACTGCCCCCGGAGAACGTTTCCGGAAGTGAGACCTTTGGCTCGCAACAGACTCCATGAGCCGGAGCAGAGCCCAATGCTTGAAGCTGAGTCATAGATTGACGGAGATCCGCTACTTCCAAAGAAAGACCCTGCATGCGGTCAACCAGGCCAGATAGCGGATCCATGTCAAAAAAGGACGGTTTTGGTGGATTATAATGTCACGGCTGTATGTGAGCAACATAGTATACACAGTAAAAGAGCTACTGACCGGACCCAAACTAGGGAGGATAAAGGGTGACCCCTGTCAGACCCTCAAAGCTCTCCCTATGCTGCTAAGCCCATGCCCGGATCCAAATGGCGGAACGAGGCATGCCCACGTGCCTAAGACTGATGACCACTGTAACCCCTACAATAGTGGAAGGGGCACGGCCACCGGTGCCCTACTCAGTATATGGAGGGAACCGTGGCCACCTCAGATCCAGTCAGAAAATAATCAGGTACACAACAATGTCTGTACACTTAGCTGAAGGTGTTGCAGCCGCAGAGAAGACGGATCCAAGGACAGCTGGCAATATCCGGAGTGCTTGCTGCAGCAGAACACAGGTCCAGTGAACTGATAGCTACAAGTGAAGATACTAAAGCAAGAGCTACAACTGAAATGAGAACTATAATCCATGCCCTACAATAGGAGGAGGGGTGATATAAAGAGAGGGAAATCAAACGCATGAGGAACAGCTGGGAGGAAGGAAACCAAAAGTAAACAGAGCAGTGAGAACTCCTCCCAGCTCTAGTAGTGACATCATCACAGGGGTGGAGAAACAGAGCTGTGAGAACGTCCCAAAGCTCTGGTAGTGACATGAACATGATGTCACTGGTCCATTGATTTAGGAAAAGATTTCTCTCCCCCCTGCTTACTAGAGCACCAAAACCCTTTCAAACAGCTGATCGGCAGGGATGCCTAGAGTCGGAACCCAATCGATCAAATATTGATGGTCATTAGTGTAAAACACTTAGAAAACTGCCTTTCTATAAAGATGGAGGTGTGGCCAAAGGATCCCCAGTCAATTTTTTTTTATGTAATTCTCCCACTTATTTAACCTAACCCTGTAATTAAAAGTGACTGAAACTGATGATTTAGGTGGGCCTGGAAACTATCTAATGTGTTTGGGGTTGACTCTCACTCAATGTTAGATTTCAGGGAAAAGAAGGGTCATTCATGTTGGATTTCAAAATGCCTGAGCTGTTTTATTCCTCTCCCTCTTGTAAGAACACATCTGCTTAGCTGAGCACAGGGTATATGTGTACAGTATAGGGTAAGGGAGGTTTTGAACGACTAGCTGCCAGCCAAATGATCAATAGACAGCTATTTAAGTCGTATGGCCACTGTTACTGATGGCACCAAAAAGTTGAGAAAGCTTTATAACCTCAAGGAGCAGAATTGTATGTCCACTTATAAGAAAGCTACATAATTAATAATGTAAGTGAAAAGCATATCTCAGTCTTAATCGAGGACAATTAAATTTTTGAAGGACACAGGAAACTCAGTCAGGAATGCTGCCTCAGCATATACAAAAAAGGTTCCTATAATGTTTTTATAGCGCTAAGTTTTGCCTAAACGATTGTTTAATTGCACACTCATTTTACAAATGTTTTATATTAAAATGCTGCAATCACATTTGCAATGTAAAAGATTACTGACCCCTTTCAATTTATCATCTGTGTCCCCCATGGATCGCTGATCACTGCCGCATAAAATTTACACTTGTAAAGTATTCAGCTCATTCAACTTCAAAATATATTTTCTATAGAATTGTCAAGGATCTTTGCACATTCAGTTACTCTGAAGTCTGCAATGTCCTGCTGGATTCTGGATATAGATTGTTTTTGCAAGAGTAGGTACATCTCGCAATATCACGCTGCAGCAGGCCACTCTGATGGAAAGCATCAGAGTGGGGAATGTAGCTCCAAACAACTTCCCATTGGCATATTGGGTGCCTTACATTTTAGGGGCCAGATGTTGCAAACATAAAATGAAACTGCCATACTCAGTCATGGAGAAATCAAGAAGACACGCACAGATGGCATGTGTGTTCTGTCAGTGATTCTCAAGGTCCATTGGTTGAAGATGCGCTGGAAACTAGTTTTCAGTCTAGTAGAGGACACATGAACCTAGCCAAAAACCTTCATGAGTATCATCACGAATATGCAGCGAGTCCCTGAGGAGCCAGTGTAGAGGATGGGAGTAGCAGTAGCGCTCATGAAGTGTTGTGTCACGATGTACTCCCTCAGACCATTGCTTCTTGGGGTTTGGTGTAGTGGAAATGCAATACTGAAGAATAGGGCAAGTATTAAACGTAACAAAGTCTTACTAAGTGCGATGTAGAACCTCAATACATTCATTAGCAGCATACTAAGTGCAAACCTCTCTGGCACCAGTAAGGATTATGGAGGCAGGTTGGATGGTGGCAATTTAGCACTTGTGTTGTACTGACCTAGTAGTATCTTGGGTGATGGGTGTCTTTGCTGGTTGTAGCACTTCACACTGCTGTCTACCATCTCAAGACTTTACTTGAAGAAGGTTTGAGTAGTTCTTCCTGGAGTATCTGTAACAGGACAGGAGCTCTGCAATGTGTTTCCTCTCTCTTCTGTCTCTGGACAGGAACTTACCCTCTCGGTAGAAAGCAGGACCAGCCCAAAAGAGGGGAGGGACAGGGTGGTTAGCCCTGTTCCTGCCAACCTTTGCCCCTTTGCCATCTATTCGTTTCTGGGAACTACAGCCAGAAGCAAACAGTAAAATACATGACAATGCAAACTATATACAAATTGTAGCATCCCCCAGGTCTGGGGTATTACAGATGAACCACTGACCATCTTGTCAAAGTTGTCATCATGGGCACGGACATGTGAAAGAGTCACTCAAAAAACGCGCCGATCACCCAAAAAACTTGTTTATCAGGTGCTTGAATCATTCATGTCGCAAGTTAAATTGCCTTTTGTTGGCAGCATATCTTCCTGAGTAAAGTGGGATGTACTACCACAAAATGAAAAGGGAGAAAGGCATGAACCATCGTATTAACAATCATTCTTCCCACTTTCATTTTGGATCGAGCCATGATAAAGACCCTTAAAACAAGTACCGATTGTTTAATGGCACTCGTTACCGAGCCGGCATTGGGCCATGTAACAGAACCCTAAGAATATTGCCATTCTTCTTCCGCTGTATCATTCACCTTCTTGTTTGTTCCTATTGTCAGGTTTAGCGATCTTAGAACCCCCAAGATGTGTTTCATCTTCTTCTGGTTTAATTGCGTACTTTTAATAACATTTGATTTTTTTCCTCTTATCCTGCTCGAGCAGGGATTGAAATCCAGGTTAATTCTAAAATCAATCCCAAGTAATTATCTCACTATTCGCCTGTGTCCTCCCCTTAAATTTCTTGTAGAAAAGAGACATGGGGTTGGTAAAATCCCTTGCGTTACCTCGGGCAGCTTAAGATTTAGAGATAGCAGAATAATGAAAGTGTTTGCTACAGGTGGTTAATCAAATGAAAATGAAAACAGGAATTAGGAGCAAAGCATTCTGGTCATCTTGTCATTGCTACAGCTCATTATATGGCTGCGGCTTAGAAACATATTTCTGCAGAAGCTGCTCTTTGTTGGTGCCTCTGCTGAGTGATTAAAGGGGTTGTCTAGCTTAATAAGGATCCCGAACACCAAATGTGATTCAACTGCAATAAAGAATAGCTCGTTACTTACCTGTCAGCTCCCACACAGCCCCTCCAGTTCTCCTAGCAGACTCTGTTTACCCAGCTACAGCGGTGACATCATGTGGACATGTGCCTGCTGCAGCCAATCATTGGCCTCAGCAGTGCAAGGAATAGGCCAGTGATTGGCTGCAGTGGTTACATGTTGTCGACATGACATCAATGCCGCAGATGGGTAAACAGAGTCCTGCCAGGAGAACCAGATCGGTGATGCAGAATCTGTTGGGTAACAATCTATTCATTCACAAAAGGATCGCATGTGCTGTCCGGTTAGAACTCCATATAACCTATTATGGCAAATGGAATGGGTTGTTCTTGTGAGATATCCTTTTTTTTCCCTACATGACAATAAATGTGCCTGTCCGGTTATGTCTGAACTCACACCCTTCTTCCCGCCCTGCTCCGCAGCCTTTTTGGGAAAGTGGCCAACAAGGATCTAAATGCCCAAACACTCACGAAATTTGTGCAAGCATGGCGTGCGGCAAACTTTGAAGGCATTGTCCCCTAGAAGCAAAGTTCTGTAATATGATATTAAGCAGAGCATGCCACCCAGACAATGGAGGTACAGTATGGTCCCATATACTACAGTCGTGGCCAAAAGTTTAGAGAATTACATAAATATTGGAAATTGGAAAAGTTGCTGCTTAAGTTTTTATAATAGCAATTTGCATATACTCCAGAATGTTATGAAGAGTGATCAGATGAATTGCATAGTCCTTCTTTGCCATGAAAATTAATTTAATCCCCCAAAAACTTTTCCACTGCATTTCATTGCTGTCATTAAAGGACCTGCTGAGATCATTTCAGTAATCGTCTTGTTAACTCAGGTGAGAATGTTGACGAGCACAAGGCTGGAGATCATTATGTCAGGCTGATTGGGTTAGAATGGCAGACTTGACATGTTAAAAGGAGGGTGATGCTTGAAATCATTGTTCTTCCATTGTTAACCATGGTGACCTGCAAAAAAACGCGTGCAGCCATCCTTGCGTTGCATAAAAATGGCTTCACAGGCAAGGATATTGTGGCTACTAAAATTGCACCTTAATCAACAATTTATAGGATCATCAAGAACTTCAAGGAAAGAGGTTCAATTATTGTTAAGAAGGCTTCATGGCGTCCAAGAAAGTCCAGCAAGCGCCAGGATCGTCTCCTAAAGAGGATTCAGCTGCGGGATCGGAGTGCCACCAGTGCAGAGCTTGCTCAGGAATGGCAGCAGGCAGGTGTGAGCGCATCTGAACGCACAGTGAGGCGAAGACTTTTGGAAGATGACCTGGTGTCAAGAAGGGCAGCAAAGAAGCCACTTCTCTCCAAAAAAAACATCAGGGACAGATTGATCTTCTGCAGAAAGTATGGTGAATGGACTGCTGAGGACTGGGGCAAAGTCATATTCTCCGATGAAGCCTCTTTCAGATTGTTTGGGGCATCTGGAAAAAGTATTGTCCGGAGAAGAAAAGGTGAGCGCTACCATCAGTCCTGTGTCATGCCAACAGTAAAGCATCCTGAGACCATTCATGTGTGGGGTTGCTTCTCATCCAAGGGAGTGGGCTCACTCACAATTTTGCCCAAAAATACAGCCATGAATAAAGAATGGTACCAAAACACCCTCCAACAGCAATGTCTTCCAACAATCCAACAACAGTTTGGTGAAGAACAATGCATTTTCCAGCACGATAGAGCACCGTGCCATAAGGCAAAAGTGATAACTAAGTGGCTCGCGGACCAAAACGTTGACATTTTGGGTCCATGGCCTGGAAACTCCCCAGATCTTAATCCCATTGAGAACTTGTGGACAAACAAAAACCCACTAATTCTGACAAACTCCAAGAAGTGATTATGAAAGAATGGGTTGCTATCAGTCAGGAATTGGCCCAGAAGTTGATTGAGAGCATGCCCAGTCGAATTGCAGAGGTCCTGAAAAAGAAGGGCCAACACTGCAAATACTGACTCTTTGCATAAATGTCATGTAATTGTCGATAAAAGCCTTTGAAACGGATGAAGTGCGTGTAATTATATTTCACTACATAACAGAAACAACTGAAACAAAGATCTAAAAGCAGTTTAGCAGCAAACTTTGTGAAAACTAATATTTGTGTCATTCTCAAAACTTTTGGCCACGACTGTACACTGGGTACCATACTACATCTCTGTAAGCCTGTACAACACTGTATTACAGCTCTGTGCCTCTGAACTGTGCAGACAAAATACTGTGATTCTAATGCAGTGTTATTTATAATGAGTTGTCTGACATAAGAGACAGATCACTTCATTATTGGGCAGAATTCTCTACCTATTACGTCAGCCCCATAAAAGTGAACGGATCCGCATCCGCACTTGCAACGTGCGCTTCCCGTTCATTTCTATGGGACTTCCAAAAATTGGCAAGTGCATTGAATGGAGAGCGGCTGTGCATGCGTGGCACTCTGTTCTTCACTTTGCAAGCCTCCTTTCTAGAGAAAGGTGCTGTCCCAGAGGTGGGACCTGCAGCTATCAGACATTGGTGGCATAATCTAGTGATATGCCAACTTTGTTTCAGATGACACAGCCTCTTTAGGGCTCGTTCACACAAACGTATTTTGCGTTCCGTATACGGGCCGTTTTCTGCGTTCTGCATACGGTCCGTATACGGAACCATTCATTTCAATGGGTCCGCATTTCTATGATGGGCCTCCTGTTCCGTTCCGCAAATTGCGGAAGGCACACGGGCGGCATCCGTTTTTTGCGGATCTGCAATTTGCGGACAGCAAAAAACGACACGGTGGTGTGAACAAGCTCTTAACCTGAGGATAAGTTATTGATATTTGAAAGGGTTGTATAGGATTAGAAAAAGATGTTTACTTTCTTCCAAAAACAGCACCACGCTTGTCTACAGGTTATGTGCAGTATCGCAACTCAACCCCAATCACTTCAATGGAACCAAGCTGCAGTAGTGGACACAACCCATGGACAGGTGTGTTACTGTTTGTGGAAGGAAGGGGCCATGTTGTTCTAATCCTGGATAACCCCTTTAAGCCCTGGACAGCCCCTTTAACACTGTGTTGTCATTGAAGCCTAATGCAGGACAACTGCAATGAAGACTGACATTCAAAATAAATTGTAAAGAATATCAGAGAAAGGCTAACGCATTTCTTTATGATTAAACTCAAGTCGTATTTCAAACCTGTATATAATGTAGGAAATCTGAAAGCCATGTGATATTCAACAAAGGTCCCTGAAATGACTGTGCTAATGTACACTCAAAAAGCTGAAGAAGGGGCTCAAGAGGGAACTAGAAAAGAAGTTTCTGCACATAATATGCCTCTAATTGATTGAATGCTCTCCGATGATGACAAAGAGAAACTCTTAGCAATAAAAGTGTGGGAAATGAAATGGTGTCCTTGAGGTCTGCCAACGTAGTTACATGGAGGATGTTTGCACTGCTGATAACCATGTACTATTTTATATACTGCAGGTGTTTCTCCAAAAGTCTTGCAAATATATATTAAAAGAGCTAATTGCACTATTTCACCACCCACTGGTGTTCTCGGCAAGGATATCAGAATGCAAACTTCCCACCCAAAATACTGCAGCATTCAGGACAAAAGCTCAATCCACAACTATCAGCCATGAGATTCCCAGGACCATGTGTGTTTTAATTCTGTTGACTGTGCATGTCCTGTCTATGTATGTATAACTGTTATAAGGCAAGTCCCACTTCTTCGTACATTATCGCAGACTTGACATTCACCCAAAGGTAGTATTTCAACAACAAAGCAGTCTCTTACTATCTTCCCTATCCAAAATGCTGATCTAAACAGTGACCAACAATGTAAGAAGGGATTTTCTTAAGTAGACAACATAACTGAAACGTGTAAAGGTTATACTAGCAACACTCAATCCTTTGAAATCGTTGGCGTCTTGCTTTACCAAGTAAATTATGCTGAAATGGTACTTTATTGTTGAATTCAGTTAGTTTGCATCACCATATTGGTGACTGTACAGAAAATGTTGTTGGTTACAAGTTAGAACCATGTGGAACTGTAATAGACTACTTAATACTAAATCTACCAAGATAAATCCCTCTCGCCACTTCTAAATAGTGCCAAAGCTAGGCAGATTTGCTTTTCAGGTACCTGGGAAATCTGGGTTATCACAATGTGGAGTTGGAATATACTGCAGAATACTAAATCTACCAAGATAAATTTCCCTCCCCACTCGATTACATACAAATTAGTGATGAGCACAGTTTAGAAATATTTCGCCAAACTTTGTCAAGAAATACAATTTTTTACAAATTACTTAGTCACAAATCACTTTTCATTCAATGGAGTGGGTGCAATGATGGGGAAAGGCAATCACACTGCCCCCTCCTTCATTTCACCCTGCAGATGTTGTGTTCAACACTGATTGTGACATCTGAGACTCACATTCAGATGCTCAGGGGGTTAATCCGGGGTTAAAGAAAAAAAATTATACTCACCTCATCTACTTGCTCGCGGGGAGGCCATACTCTCTCATTTTGATTGAAGAAAACCCACCAAAGGACCTTCAGTGAGTGTGATGATGTCACCATGAGATTACACTGGCTACGCTCGGTGACCTCATCACTGATGACATCACCATGTGCGGCGAGTGTGATCACATGGTGTCATCTTTACACTCGCCCCAGGTCCTTTGGTGGATTTTCTTCAATCAAGATGGAGCGGACGGCCTCTCAGCAATAAAGTGGATGAGGTGAGCATAATTTTTTTATTTTTAGCTACCATTTTAGTAAAAATCGATTCATTACCATGAAGTGCCAGGAAATTTTGCTTTGCAGCAAATCAAATTTTTCCTAAACTTCGAATTGAATTCCGCTTCGTATACTTCGATTCGCTCAACACTAATACAAATATAAACAAGGCAAGGGTTTGTGGCAATATTCAGTGAGATAAAATGCCTGTTCCCCACATGCCAGAAATCTTCAGAGATTTTCCTCTAGTGATAGTTGTCACTATTCAAGCATGTAAGGCTACTTTTACACTAGCGTTCGGGTGTCCGCTCGTGCGCACCGTTTGAAGGGGCTCACGAGCGGCCCCGAACGCATCCGTCTGGCCCCAATGCATTCTCAGTGGAGGCGGATCCACTGAGAATGCATCCTCCTGCCAGCGTTCAGCCTCCGCTCCGCTCAGTGAGCGGACACCTGAACGCTGCTTGCAGCGTTCGGGTGTCCGCCTGGCCGTGCGGAGGCGAGCGGATCCGTCCAGACTTATAATGGAAGTCAATAGGGACGGATCCGCTTGAAGATGACACAATATGGCTCAATCTTCAAGCGGATCCGTTCCCCATTGACTTTCAATGTAAAGTCTGAACGGATCCGCTCAGACAACTTTCACACTTAGAAAATTTTTTAAGTTTTAATGCAGACGCATACGTTCTGAACGGATGCGAACGTCTGCATTATCGGAGCGGATCCGTCTGATGAAACATCAGACGGATCCGCTCCGAACGCTAGTGTGAAAGTAGCCTAAGGCTGTTATTATGGGGCAACAGGAGACATTATAGGGAGAGGGGTTTTAGAGGAGAGAACTACAACTCCCAGGATGTCCAGACTGTTATTATGCAACATCAGTGGACATTATATGGAGAGAGGTATAAGGGGAGAGAACTACAACTCCAAACATGTTTAGACTATTATTATGGGGCATCAGTGGACATTACATGAATAGGGGTATAAGAGGCAAGAACTGGAACTCCAAGTAAGTCCCGACTGTTAAACATTACATGGAGAGGGGTATAAGAGGAGAGAACTACAACTTTCATCATGTCCAAACTGTTATTATGGGGCCCTGAGTGGACATTACATGGAGAGGGGTATAAGAGGAGAAAACTACAACTCCCATCACGTCCAGATTGTTATTATGGTGCATTAGTGGTCATCACATGGAGAGCGATATAAGAGAGAATTACAACTCCCATCATTTCTAGGATGTTATTATGGGCTATCAGAAGACATAACTTATAGAGGGAAACCACTAACCTGTCATATACACACAGTACAGGGGCTCCACCTATATAGTGACAGGTCCTTCAACGCTTCTGTGCACTGCTGAGCTCTCTCTCAATGGGTAAATTGGTTGAAATGAAATTGGCTGGAGTGGAGTGTGCACCTTTAAAAGGCTGGGAGGTTTTGTGAGATGCTGCTGAAGTTTTGCAGCTTCCATACTTTCTCATAGCGTCTGAGAGTCTGTTAAAGTGAACGCAGCGTTAAGCCTCCTGTGAGCTCTGCTCCTGCACAAAGTCAGTCTCCAGCCAAAGATGGAGATGAATAGAGAGAATACCCTTCACTGACAGCAGGATATCTGTTTAACTGCTTTTTACAGCAGATTGCAGATATTTTTCTTGTTTTTCAAGGTTTAGCGGCCCTTTAAAGGAGTTCTCTGGGAAACCGTTGCACGTACCATCAGCTCAGGGGGGTGGTGATGGGTAGTCCATGTGCGCCTACCTTCGCCAAACTATACCTGGGCTGGTGGGAATGTGAAATAGTGTTTGCGGATGAGAATAGCTGGGCAGAGCACATCTGTTTGTGGCTGCGTTATAACTACTGTGTATTGATTGTGTGGTCAGGAAGTAAAATGGAATTCGACAACTTTGTAGCCGACCTTAATAAGAACACGTTGGGGCTTTTTTTCACCTCTGAAATACAGGAGCAGCAGAATGTGTTCCTGGATCTTACTATCTTTAGAGATAGGGAAAGCAATTTGGGGTCCTGTTTGTTTAGTAAGGAAACGGCTACAAACAGCCTCCTAAGGTGAGACAGTTGTCATCCGGTACCTCTTAAAAGGGGTATTCCTTAAGGACAATACCTCAGGGTACGTCGCAATTGCTCCTAGGTTGTCGGATTTCCGGACAGCTTCCAATGACCTACAGACTCGATTTAGGGACAGAGGTTCCCCTCAAGAGGTATTGGCCAAGGCATATCAACATTCCTTGGCCAAGGATCGTCACTCCTTGTTGACACCTAAAAGGAGGGCCTCTTATGGGGATGAACTGCGCATCATCGCTACATACGATGATGCGCATGTGGAAGTGAGGAATGTCCTTACTCAGTTTTGGGGCATTTTAAGATCTGACCCTGATGTGGGTCCCCCCTTTGGTGAGAGACCACTGATTTCTTACCGTCGAGGACGCAGCCTGAAGGATAGACGGGTCCATAGCTTCCTGTAGACGTCCAGCAATCCCACGTGGCTAGGTGGCAACCTGATGGGCACATTTCGGTGTGGGGAATGCGTGGCATGTAAGGCCATATTACTTGGCAGTGAATTTATCTACACTGTCACAGGTGAAACCTTCACCATTAGATGATTCAACTGCCGTACAATAGGGGTGGTATACCTGGCCACGTGTGTTTGTGGTAAACAATATGTGAGAAAAACGGTGCGTGAATTTCGCAGGAGGAACTGCCTTAATTCTACGTGGCATTGATTCAACAAGGTGCTGATAGCATTCTTTAGAAATGTTGGCCCATATTGATAGGATAGCATCTTGCAGTTGATGGAGATTTGAGGGATACACATTCAGGGCACGAAGCTCCCGTTCCACCACATCCCAAAGATGCTCTATTGGGTTGAGATCTGGTGACTGTGGGGGCCATTTTAGTACAGTGAACTCATTGTCATGTTCAAGAAACCAATTTGAAATGATTCGAGCTTTGCGACATGGTGCATTATCCTGCTGGAAGTAGCCATCAGAGGATGGGTACATCATCTCATTCTGTTTACGCCAAATTCGGACTCTACCATTTGAATGTCTCAACAGAAATCGAGACTCATCAGACCAGGCAACATTTTTCAGTCTCACAGTGCAAATTGTAGCCTCTTTTTCCTATTTGTAGTGGAGAAGAGTGGTACCTGGTGGGGTCTTCTGCTGTTGTAGCCCATCCGCCTCAAGGTTGTGCGTGTTGTGGCTTCACAAATGCTTTGCTGCATACCTCGGTTGTAACGAGTGGTTATTTCAGTCAACGTTGCTCTTCTATCAGCTTGAATCAGTCGGCCCATTCTCCTCTGACCTCTAGCATACACAAGGCATTTTTGCCCACAGGACCGCCGCATACTGGATGTTTTTCCCTTTTCAAACCATTCTTTGTAAACCCTAGAAATGGTTGTGCGTGAAAATCCCAGTAACTGAGCAGATTGTGAAATACTCAGACAGGCCCGTCTGGCACCGACAACCATGCCACGCTCAAAATTGCTTAAATCACCTTTCTTTTCCATTCTGACATTCAGTTTGGAGTTCAGGAGATTGTCTTGACCAGGACCACACCCCTAAATGCATTGAAGCAACTGCCATGTGATTGGTTGACTAGATAATTGCATTAATGAGAAATAGAACAGGTGTTCCTAATAATTCTTTAGGTGAGTGTATATTGATCATCATTTCCACATGTAGCATGGGTACATCTGGTTTATTGCACAATTATTATATCTTATTGTGCGATCCATTGTTTTTACTAAGCTAACTAAGGTTGTGCTTTATGTATTTTCATCATTTATTCAGTACACTATGCATGGGGCATGCTGATCTTGTTACGATTGTGAGTGGGTAAGCAGCCCCTGACAGCTCTTACATTACCTTTCTTGCATTGATTCCTGCTCATTTGTTATATAAACCGCCGTCTTATTCCCTACGAACTATAACATGTGATGTTTTGACATCCTGGGTAGATCGCTCCGCTGATTGGCCGACGCGAGGAGCGGGGCTTAACCAGGGCTGGACCACGGCCCAGCCTTGTTGATTGGCTGGCCCAGGGGCTCGATCTCTTTGAGGGGAGGAACCTCCTCCTCCTAATCCCCTCATTCTGGCGGCCACGTACGGCGACTCTAGTGCTGTTTGCCGTGGCCTCTGCACATGGGGCCAGTGGCTTGTTTGCTGCAAAACTGTACCCTGTGAATAGCAATGCTCTTGGTTGTGCTCCTGATGAGCCATTATTGGTGAAACGCGTAGAGCAACTTCAGCAGTCAGGGTGTGCTATGTGTACCGATAGTCAGTGAAACAGGTTTATTTGTGCCCCTATCACAGCCATTGCCTGCACATGTCTATCAAGCGGACACCTGGTGCCTTGGCAAGCTTTCAGATATGGACAGATGTTTATCAACCTAATCTGCAGGTACACATCTAGCCTCCTCCTCCTCCTCTCTACTTGTCAGGGATTATGAGCCTGAATACAGATGATAAGAACTTTAGCTGAGTCTCTGGGGAATTTAGTTCATAAGGAAACATGAAGTACAGAAAGGACGGACAGGCTGTGGTAATGTGTTGCTGTGGTAATGGAGACTGTAAACAAGTGCTGCTGCTCATTAGCCACACCTCATCCTCCTCTCATGTCACCTCATCTCCATTCCCACAGATATTCACCTGTATTCAGGATCAATATTCCTGTCAAGCAGATAGGTGGATAAGGCAGCACTATGACTCATTGTGGTAATGTACTTGTCCTCCTGTGTGATTAGGACAGGTTTTGTATGTACTAATAGGACGGCGGCCATTTTATTTCTCCTAATGATTGCTCTTTAGACAAAACAAGCCATTATAACTTATGAAAGGTATTTGGTAATATATTTATCATAAAATAATATTTAAGTATTTTAATTTTTTTAATTCCTGGAAAACTCCTTTAAGAACACATGCATGCTTAGTTAAGCCAAGCACACATGTGTATAAAGGAGTGGATTGGTAAAAATACTGTAGCTTGTTTGGCCAACAGCAGTCTAAAGTTTATGGCAGTCATATACTTCTTATTCTTGGGTCCATCAAGCTGCAGTTGATGCAGTTTTTGGAGAACCTCTAAAGAAGAAAATGATGAATGCCAAATGTAGCAGTATATAGTGTTGAGTATGAATATTCAAGATCGCCACTTTGAGAATTCGCTAATATTTAGAATATAACGCTATATATTCGTATTCGTGAATTGTGCTGATCGCAAATATTCTAATCGCGAATTTATTGAGAATATCGGCACTTAGCAACATCCCTAGCAACCAGTAGGAAAGTTGCCTACCCCTTAGTGTTGATCGCGAATATTCTAATCGCTAATTTTTATCGCGAATATATTACATTGCCGATTTTCGCAAAAAATAATGACTGGAGATCGCGAATTCTCGAATTTGCAAATTTAGGGCGAATATTCGGCCGAAAGTTTGCGAAATATCGCAAATTCGAATATTGCCCATGCCGCTCATCACTAGCAGTATTTTGTCTGACCATCATTTTTCCATGTCATGCCAACATTTTCTCCTCAAGGTAAAACTGTGTTTAAATTCCCCCCCATTGTACTTACATATGGCAACTATACTGCTGTTCTTCAGTATCAAGAAATGAAGGTCATGAGATTAATTTCTATGGGGAGTAGATCATTTCTCTTCTCCTACGGGATCTACCAACCCTGTATTTAAGGGTTTCATAAGCAGCAGCTTTATATTATTTCATTAAGATAAAACAACAACATAGAAACATTTCCCTGAAGGTCATCATGATACATACATAATAGATGTAATCAGGCAGAAGATAAGCAATAACCGAGAGCCAGCTGCAAGTCAGCTAATAATGCCAGCAATTAACCAAAGACAAGGTCAGACACAATAGCATAGGAAGCACAGTGCTCTCCTAGTATACCAGTAGCTTAAAATACACACTAAAATTAAGACGATGAAATAAGGACACTATGAAAAGGAGATAAAAAAATGAGTATTTTATTATTTTCCGTAAGCTGTTATTTTTCAGTCTGAATATGAGCAGTTGTCATTTATCTCAGATGGGATTAAGTAATATGCAGAGGTGTAAACCTTGACCCCCACTGCAAAATGTGTAACAAGTTCATCATCTACCGTTATAGTACTGGTGCCTTTTTATGAACCCTTCCAGCAAAAGTACCCAAGTAATGTATGACTGCTACTCCTGCCCCCCATATAGCTACTCCCCTTATCTTTTAAGGCCCTGGACAGTGGACATTACATGGGGAGAGGTAGAAGGGGAGAGAACTACAGCTCCCAGCATGTTCAGATTGTTATTATGGTACATTAGTACAGGTGTCTTTTTGTGAACCCTTCCAGCAGAAGTGCCCAAGTAAAGACTGCACCCCATATAGCTAGTCCCCTCATCCTTTAAGGCCCTGGATTGGGACAATAATCATGGACGAACGTTCGTACGAACAATCAACCCCATACCGATCTATTGTTTGTGGGCAGCACGTCCCTGTTAACAAAGGACGATGTACAGCCCAACGATGATGATTTTATGTGCCACATAAAAGATGAGCATGGCACCTTTCCACATGACACTTAAAGGGCGCCTGTCAGCAGAAACAGAATCAACCCTAATAAACTAGACATACTGCATGGAAGAGTTGATTCTGCAGATTACTATGATATCTGTCTTATGAAAATAGGTTTCAGCATTCCAAAAAAATAACAGTCTTGTATATAATATGTTTGTGCATATCAATGTAGAGATTACATTATAGAGAAATAAGAAATCAAACATATAAGAACTGTGGAATGTGATGTCATGTCAAACTGGTCCAGCAAGAATAGCGGTTTAAGACTGTGGAGGGCATGGTAATGGCATCATAACGTCAGGGTGTTTAGGACAAGATCACTGTATAAGGATAGTATTAGCCGGGTGTGAGCAAATTTTAGCCAGGGATCCCAAATTCTTGTCAATTTAATCAGAATACGCTGATCAAAATATTCAAAAATAAATCATAATCAGAGCAGCTCTCACCTGCCTGGAAATTCCAACCTTGGGGCACGGAACCGCTCCCTCCCCAGGACTGGGAGCAATGAAGTAAGGGCTAAAATTGTTCTTCTGCCCGAAACGTGTAGACCGATGCAACCAGTACTTGGATGTTTTTAATATTTGATACTCAATAAAGTGCTTTTGGAATTCCACAAAGAAAGGCTGGACAACTCCTCTTTTTCGCTGATTAAAATAATACAATTTCTTGAATGTAGAGATCTGTGGTATCTTCTACCAACAGTGGGAGATTGGGGGAGTAGATGTGTCTCACCAGTACAGAGGATTTACAGCTTTGGCAGCTAGTAATAGTTGGGACCAATTGGGCTGGGAAAATGGGCTAAATGTTAAAAAAGATCAATATTAGGGATGAGCAAACCTGAACCCGGACTTTTTCACTGAAGTCCGGGTTCGGGTGATTTTATTATTTTCCGTTATAACAGGATTATATCGGAAAATAATAGCATTCTTAAGACAGAATGCAAAAGAATATGGCCATTTACGGGTTTAAAAACAAAACAAAAAAAAACGTACCTCATCCACTTGATTGGGCTGCAGCAGTCTCTTCTATCATCATTCAGTATGACCTGCCAAAGGACCTGCGATGCGTGCAATGACGTCACCACGCTCACCACGTGGGAGAGCGCAGTGATGTCATCGCGCATTTTGCATTCTGTCTTAAGAATGCTATTATTTTCAGATATAACCATTTTATAACGGAAAATAATAAAGTGAAGTTCGGGTCCCCATTGACTTCAATGGGGTTCGGGGTCAAGTTTGGGTCCCAAACCTGAACTTTGACCCAAAGTTTGGTCGAACTTGGCGAACCTGAACTTCCACGGGTTCGCTCATCCCTAATCATTATGGGAATAAGTGGAGGAGCATTTGGACAGATCTTTGCAATGGTTTATTGCTTAAATCATGTTTTTATGTTAAATACATTTTTAAAGAATTTTTGATGATATTTTTCATTTTCTGTGTCAATATTTATATTTAAACAAAAACCATAAAATCATGCAGTTTTCTCAGTGGCCACTAAGAATAATAGGCACTACAGTTATCTCCTTATCATTACAAGAAGGATTAGAATTACATATATCACCTCCTTTATTCACAATAGTTGATTGACAAAGCTTATCTACCCCTTGTTAGTACAATCACCTCTGCACAGGTCACAGAGCTGCCTAGAAAACTCTCCCATAGAAGTCACTGAGGTCCCCTCCTGACCATTGTGTCTATGGCCCATGTGAATGACATAAAGCAATTCTTTAAATGCTTTCTAAATACTGTTAAAAACAGCCCAGGCAAGATGGCTGCCCCCATAATCATGTTCAGAAAATAGAATTTTAAAATCAGTATTAAATAAATAAATACAGACTAGTAATAAAGGATGCAGTATGTGTCGCTATCAGGTTTTAACTGGCAGTTTTTTGTTTTGTTTTTTTGACACATTCCTTTTAAGTCGCAATTCCACCATAAATGAGTGTAAGTTCCAACCTGGGAAAGGCACCACCAGCATGTAGAGGGAATAGGACTGTCTATCTTATTTAGGACCACAGGTATTTTATACCATTTACTAACCAGGTTATAGGTAGACTCCTGAAGTGTAATACAGCAAGACAAGCCACACCACTTTTTATAAATAGGAAGAAAATTTTGGGAAAATTTCACATCTAATCTTTCTCCCAAGCCTCACTGTATCAGATAGCATCTGTTGGAAGAGGTATGAACAGAGTTTTATAGGTCATAGAGAGATGGTAAGTTTAGGAACAGGTAGAAGACACACAGCTGGCTTCTTAAAGCATGTAAGTTCCCTACTAATGGAGCTATGGTTTGGAAATTCCTTGTAATTGGTCAGTAGTTTGGAATAAGTGAGATCGTCCATTGAAGTGGATGAAAAAAATGGTCAAAAAGATCAGGGAAAGTACCTTCTATTAGGATATAGTTTTATTTTTTTTATAAAAATGAAGGCTTCAGTGCATTGATCTCAGTCTACTCCAGGCATCCTCAAACTGCGGCCCTCCAGCTGTTGCAAAGCTACAACTCCCAGCATGCCCAAACAGCCTACAGGTATCAGCCTGCAGCAGGGCATTGTGGGAGTTGTAGTTTTACAACAGCTGGAGGGCTGCAGTTTGAGGATGCCTGGTCTAGTCCCTCAGTGCACTTTGGCTCTTCAGCATGCCACTGCTGGCCACAGCCATTGGTGTACTGAAGCCCTCATTTGTATAAAGAATAAAAGTCATTTTTCTTAGGAATGCTGCAGATGATTTTTTATAAAACACATCATTTTAATCAGTAGGGTCAAACCTACCAGACAGAATACAGGGGAAACTCGAAAAATTTGAATATCGTGCAAAAGTTCATTTATTTCAGTAATGCAACTTAAAAGGAATTGCATTAATGCAACTTAAAATTTGAATATTGTGAAAAGGTTCAATATTCTAGGATCAAAGTGTCACACTTTATTCAGCTAATTAATCCATAACCCCTGAGCAAAGGGTACCTCAAAATTGTGAATTTGGGGTTTCATAAGCTGTAAGCCATAATCATCCAAATTATAACAAATAAAGGCTTGAAATATCTCGCTTTGCATGTAATGAGTCTATCTCATATGTTAGTTTCACCTTTTAAGTTGCATTACTGAAATAAATGAACTTTGCACGATATTCTAATTTTTCAAGTTTCACCTGTAGCTGATTTAATAGGATTGATCCTGCTGAACAATGCTCTTTAACTGCAATTATCACTCAAATGAATGTTTGTTCTTGATAATTGTCCCGATCTTTAGCGCAAGTCTCACCATGTATAACCATCAGGCTATTTCCTTTCAGTGATTTTACTTACTAACACAATATCCTTATTAACTACCTCCCGTCCGCACGTTGACTATAAACGTCCAGGAGGTGGTTCTCTATCTCTGAATAGACGTTTCTGAACGTCCATTCAGAGATCGCAGCTGCACGCTAAACGTGCAGCTGCAGATCGGGTTGCTCATTTGTCAGTGACAGCAGGGCAACCCTTAGAGAAGGCAGGGACAGTTCCCAGGGGCCCCTGCCTTCTAGATCACTGAATACACATCGCTCACTGAGCGCTGTGTATACAGAGCAGGAAGCGCTTTCACAGACCTCGATCAGCCCTGCAGTGAGGCTGTACAACGCAGTATACCACTGTACAGCCTCTCTGGGGGGTGTATTTCCACTGTAACTGGGGCTACTATGTCAGGCCCAGTTACAGGAGAAATCAATAGTGGAAAGAAAAAATGTGAAGTTAAATGTCCCCCAGAGGTCTTGTATGACCTTATGGGAGATGAAAAGTGTAAAAATAAAAATAAAATATAAAGTGTTAAAATAAAACAATTAAAAAAATGTTTCACATGTAAACTTTTTTTTAAAAAGTTAAAAATTTAAAAAAATCACAAAAAAAAAAAAAATAGCTCTCAGAACATGGAGACACTAAAACATCATTTTTTTGGTTTAAAAAAATGCTATTATTGTGTTAGAGTGAAATAGAAAAAAAGTATACATATTAGATATCGGCGCATCCGTAACAGCCAGCTCTATAAAAATATCACATGACCTAACAAAATTAAAAAATAAAAACTGTGTCAAAAAAAGCACTTTACATCACAAAAAGTGCAACACCAAGTGATCAAAAAGGCGTATGTCCCACAAAATGGTACCAATAAAACATCCTGCAAAAAATGATACTGCAAAAAATGAGTCCCTACATAAAAAATATTTAAAAAAATAAAAAACTATAGCTCTCAGAACATGGACACATTAAAACATATTTTTTTTGTTTCAAAAATGCTATTATTGTGTTAAACTTAAATAAATAAGAAAAAGTATACATATTAGGTATCGCCACATCCGTAACCATCTGCTCTATAAAATTGTCACATGACCTAACCGTCAAGGTGAATGCTGTAAAAATAAAAACTGTGCTAAAACAACCAATTTTTTTGTCACCTTGCCCCATAAAGTGTTATAATGAATGATCAAAAAAATCATATGTACCCAAAAATAGTACCAATAAAACTTATGCCCTAGTTTCTACTGTAAGGGTGCATCAGGGGGGCTTCTAATGGGACATGACATCTAAAAAACAGTTCAGCAAAATCTGCCTTCCAAAAAGCATGTGGTGCTCCTTTTCTTCTGCTCCCTGCCATGTGCCCATACAGCAGTTTATGACCACATGTAGGGTGTTTCTGCAAACCGCAAAATCTGGGTTATAAATATAAAATTTTGTTTGTCTGTTACCCCTCGATGTGTTAAAGAAAAAATTGGATTAAAATGGAAAATCTGCCAAAAAAGTGAAATGTAAAAATTTGTTCTCCATTTTCCTTTAATTCTTGTGGAACGCCTAAAGGGTTAACAAAGTTTGTAAAATCAGTTTTAAGTAACTTGAGGGGTGTAGTTTCTATAATGGGGTCATTTATAGGGGTATCCACTATGTAAGCCCCACAAAGTGACTTCAGACCTGAACTGGTCCTTAAAAAGTGGGTTTGGGCAATTTTCTTAAAAATTTTAAGAATTTCTTCTAAACTTCTAAGTCTTCTAATGTCCTAAAAAAATTTAATGACATTTCCAAAATTATGCCAATATAAAGTAGACATATGGGGAATGTTAAGTAATAAATATTTTCATGAGGTATCACTTTCTGTCATATGTTTATAGTAAGTGTCTATGGAATAGACCCACTATAAAGTATTCTCAGTGGTCTCAAGTAAATATTGTTAATTAACTGAGTGTGCCTTGTTGTATTTATATTTAAGAATAAACTTTTATTTTTATCATTTAAAATAATGATGAGACGGCTGAGTTCAGTGGAACTGCTACGCTATTTATATTAGAGAGAGGGAGAGGAGGGATCAGTTACATAGTGGTGGTTTAAGCTTGTCTGTCTAGAAGGCTTATTGTATATAGGGGGAGAACCTAGTTTATTTCACTAGAAGTCCCTATGCCCTTACCCTACTTGACCTAGTCTAGTCAGGGTGATAGCCTTAATGGCTGTAGTCGGAGCACTCGTCTTGAGAAAGACGACCCCCAGCCTCAGGAACCTCGGGCCTGTACTAGGAGTCCCTATGCTCTTACCTCTCTATTGTTTGTTGTCCTTATTCATCCGACGCGTTTCGCCAGGTATGGCTCTTCAGGGAATGACGAGGATGTTCAGGTGATGAAGGCAGTAGCTCTCACCTGCCGCATGATCGATACAGGTGAGAGCTACTGCCTTCATCACCTGAACATCCTCGTCATTCCCTGAAGAGCCATACCTGGCGAAACGCGTCGGATGAATAAGGACAACAAACAATAGAGAGGTAAGAGCATAGGGACTCCTAGTACAGGCCCGAGGTTCCTGAGGCTGGGGGTCGTCTTTCTCAAGACGAGTGCTCCGACTACAGCCATTAAGGCTATCACCCTGACTAGACTAGGTCAAGTAGGGTAAGGGCATAGGGACTTCTAGTGAAATAAACTAGGTTCTCCCCCTATATACAATAAGCCTTCTAGACAGACAAGCTTAAACCACCACTATGTAACTGATCCCTCCTCTCCCTCTCTCTAATATAAATAGCGTAGCAGTTCCACTGAACTCAGCCGTCTCATCATTATTTTAAATGATAAAAATAAAAGTTTATTCTTAAATATAAATACAACAAGGCACACTCAGTTAATTAACAATATTTAGGTATCACTTTCTGTTTTAAAAACAGAGAAATTTAAATTTTGAAAATTGCAAATTTTTCTAAATGTTTGGTAAATTTGGGATTTTTTCATGAATAAAGGTGAAATATATTGACTCAAATTTATGACTATCATGATGTACAATGTGTCACGAGAAAACTAACTCTGAATGGCTTGGATAAGTAAAAGTGTTTCAAAGGTATTAACACATAAAATTAGATATGTCAGATTTGCAAAATTAGGCCTTGTCAGGAAGGGGGCAAATGGCCCCGATGTGAAGTGGTTAAGATGATTAAATTTTTTAAGTGTCCATCACCTCCATTAGAAAATTTTAGTCTATAGACATGATGGCAATATATCATTTCAAGCAAAATTTGACTACTCTAGTTGGTGGAAGATGTTGGTGAACCTAGATTTATCAAGTTTTTTTTAAAGTCTTTTAGAGTTTTCATTCTCCAGAGGATTGTCCATGCAAGGATCAAAAAATAATCTGCCCTCCTAAAGCTCTTTGAATGTGAAATATTTGAACAAATATAGCCTAGCTGCAATACCTTTGAAACAAAATTCCTGGATAATCCCTTTCGATAAGATCACAGTTTCTGCGTTAACCCAAAGGTTATGTGTTTTCAGAGATTGAGATCTAAAGGTCAAATGAATCTGAAGAAGTATAAAATACCAGCTGATCTCTGTGAAGGACACACAATGCTGAATTTGTAAAGGAAAATAGTTAAAGCGTTGGAATTTCTTAAGGATCAACCAAACAACTTTTCATTTTGGGTTCTATGCAAAAAGTTCTAGGCATGCTTCTAGATAATAATTTTTCCAGTGAGGAAACATGGCATCCACAATACCAAGATGTGTGTTCTCCAATTGAACACTTTTATTAGCCTCAAAGAACTAGATAGTAAATGTAAAGGATTTCCACATAGCTTTCAACAAAGGGTGTGCGACATAATAAGACATTAAATACCCCCCCCCCACTCCCCGCCCCGGGCTGGTTATCATGACAAAGCCCCTGGTACCTTAAGACTTGGTGGTTGTTTGCCCACTATTACCCATGATCCTTGGGGTAATTCCCCACACAATTTGCTTCACAAGGACCCCCACACAGATTCTCTCCAACCATTAAAGTAAGTGATGCATCCAATCTTGGCTGAACTCCTCTCCCCAGGATTATCATAGCAGATGCTTCTCAATGGCACGTAGAGTTGTTCAAGACCTTGTCAATGACATTGACTAGTCTAAAAAACCTACTGGACCAGTGAAAGCCAAGCTAGCATAATTGTTTGCTTTTTTGGAGTCAGAAAAAAATATAGGTGGTGAATCTAATGCAATTATATCAATCTGTAGTAAACCAAAAACAAATTCTGTTCATTGACCCAAGAGCCCAAAGAGCAATTTGTGCACCAGTTTGGAATATGTGCTTTAGACATTTTTTTCTGGACTCCTCTAAGTATTTTTTTTTCTCTACTGCAGTTAGAAGCCATGTAGACTCTTATTCTAGAACATTACTTCAAAAGGTTATGCCAAGTTTTGAATTTATACCCTTTCACAGGATAGGGGATAACTAACTCATCAGTGGTGTTACAACTGTTGGAAATCCACCCATCCTGAGGGCAGGGGTCCCATTCCCCTGATATGATAGAGCGACAAGTTGCGCATATGCCCTGATGCTCCATTCTCTATGGGACTATTGAAAATAGCTACTTTATCAGATTTAAGGAATGAGACCCTCATTCTTGGAATTGATGAGGGTCCCAGCAGTTGGACCCTCACCAATCAGTTACTTATACCTTATCCTGTGGTTAGGGTATAACTTCAAATTGTGGCACAACCCCTTTAAGATGCCTATTTGCCTTCAATAGCTGTCAATGAGTGTGCAGCCAACAGTTGTTCCTCCCGACTCACCCATGCACTTGCATGCTTGGTTTGGTCGTGCATGCATGTGTTTTCAATGGCATTAGAGGAAAAAAGACACTTCTAGACACATCTGGCAAGAGCTGATCTCCTGCCTGAACAAAGCATATGGCTTTCAAATTCAACTTGCTTGGTGCTTCTTTGTCCCCCATACACATTATGTAGTCACATGGCACAGATGGCCAACAATGATCTAATGTCTACGGTCGCCTTTATTCTATTGTGATAGGTTTAACATTTAACTTTTTAAAGCCTTGCCTTCGAAGAATAAAAAAGATTTAGAAATCCCGCAAAAATTAAAAACACTCCACATACTGTATGTGAAGCATAACATTGCTTTTAGCGGAGTAATTTATAATATAACATTACTATGCTCATATATGGAACGAGACACATTCTGGCCTTTAATAACCTATTAAATATAAGTTCATTATATATATATATGTTCAAATATATGTATCATTATGCAGATTTCTCCATAAATTATTATAATTTGAGCCTTTCCAAGGATCTTAGTCCTTCAGAATCTGAGAAGAAATGTCATTGTGAGAATTCCACTTAGCGGTAAACTCTTAACATCATCTATCCTTCAAGCTTCAATGTGTTTTTTCTTTACTTGGCTTCAGCTTCATTTATGTGAAGCAATAGAAAGAAGAAACATTTGTTTATTCAATTCCTTTCTTCGGGTGACAAAACCTTTCTTTAGTAATTGGAGAATGAATGGAATTGAGGTAGACAGATTCAGGCTTCTCTTTGTAAAATCATATTTTCTTTAGCACAAGGTGTGGGAAAACAGCATGCAATTACTTTCATATGCACTTTATTGTACAGAAGTGGATGCATTTCTGGCTTGCTTTGTTCCCAAGAGTATAAAATTGTCATTAAGAGTCACGATTAAGGAAGACTGAGTATACGGTATATATATATATATATATATATATATATATAGAGAGAGAGAGAGAGAGAGAGATGGCCTTGCGGTTCGCCCAGCGGTCGTTTCACTGCGAACTTTGCTCGTTCGCGGTTCGCCGAACGGACAAACATATGGCGATGTCCGCCGGCGCCATATTCTTTTACATTGTGAAGAACTTTGACCCATGATACATCCATCAGGTGGTACAGGACAGCCAATTGAGACGTTTCAGCACATGGACATACCCCCTACCTTATAAATAAACCCGATCTGGCCGCCATTTTACATTCAGTCTTTTGCCAGTGTAGAGAGAGGTTGCTGTGTGGAGCAGGGACAGACTGTTAGGGACACCAAACGCTAGCTAATAGGGCCACAAAATTCCTTTTAAGGACTGGTATAGTTGTGCTATCGATAGGTGTGACTTACTGAGCGTGTGATATACCTATAATATACCTTCTAACATAGAAAGTATATTATAGTGGATTTGTATTGTGCAGCAGTTGTGTGCGGTTCTGCTGTGATACTGCAGCCACACAGAGTGCCAAACACTATGGGAACAAATGATTTCTACTGGTGGAATTTACCAGTTGCCCCCCAAAAAACTGATTGAAGCAGGGGTGTTATATACCAATAATATACTTTCTATATAGTGCATTTAGGTAGTGCAGCATTTGTCTGCGGTTTTGCTGCATTACCGCAGCTACACAGAGTGATAAACGCTATTGGAACCAATAATTTCTACTGGTGTGATATATCAGTTGCCCCCCAAAATAGTGGAAAAAAAAGTAGGCTACAGTAAAATTGTTATTCAGTGACCGCATAATGTACCTCGGGCCACATAATCATAATTTCTTTTATGTCAGGTTAATGCCTAATTTTTAAGGCCCGTACTGCTGTGGCCTAAAATACATTTTTTCTAGGCTCCAACAGGGCACATTTCAGAGAATTTCCCTTTAAGACGCATAAAAATGTCCCCTGATTAAGATACATATTTTTTGTTGGAATTTTTGTCATTGATCCCCCTCTAGTATGTCACTGTCCATATTGTGGGACTATTTGTGCACTTCTCCTAAGTATTTGGTGGCTGCAAATATGAGATGAAAGTTTTTCGGGTTCGCCTGCCATTAAAGTGAATTGGGCCAGCCGCGAACTTGCGGTTCGCAAACATTTGATCGCATTTGAGAACTGTCCCGGCCGATGTTCGTCCATCACTATATACATACACATATACTCAGTCTGCCTTAATCATGACTCTTAGGCCTCTTTCACATGACCGTTTTCTTTTCCCGTTTACGGCCCGTTTTTTCATTTTTTTCATTTTTCATTTCAATGGTTCCGCAAAAAAAAACGGATTGTACTCCGTATGCATGCCATTTCAGTTCCGTTGAAAGATAGAACATGTCCTATTATCGCCCGCAAATCATGTTCCGTGGCTCCATTCAAGTCAACACATACAGAAATGCATCCGTATGTCTTCCGTATCCGTTCCGTTTTTGCGGAACCATCTATTGGTCATTTTATGCCCAGCCCAATTTTTTCTATGTAATTTCTGTATACTGTATATGCCATACGGAAAAGCGGAACAGAAAAACAGAACAGAAACAGACTGTCTTCAGACCCTTTCACTTTTTTTTTTACAATTTGTTATGTTGTGGCCTTGAGTGCAGATTGATGGGGGGAAACTTGAGGGGAGATTTATAAAACTGGTGTAAAGTAGAACTGGCTTAGTTGCTCATAGCAACCAGATTCCATTCATTTTTGACAGTTCCTTTGGAAAACGAAATGTGGAATCTGATTGGTTGCTGTGGACAACTAAGCCAGTTTTACTTTACACCAGTTTGATAAATCTCCCAGTGTTTATTTTCGTTTTTTTTATTTTAGCATCAAGGCCACAATATAACAAAATGTGAAAAAATGAAGGGGTGTGAAGATTTTCCGAATGCATTGTGTTTTTTTTTTTCTTCAGGCTCTTGTCTGTAGGTTGTATTTAAGATCCCCATTAGAGATGAGCGAATTTTTTATTTGATTAGGCCGGTTCGCCAAATTTTTCGGAAAAATTCAGTTCGAACCAAATAAATTACGTTAAAAAACTGCTATTTCCAGGCTGCAGAGAGCCTTTATAGGGGTGCAGAACACTGTGCTTTACAGTAACACGCATAGGGAGTCTGCTGTGGTAGTGAAACAATACTGTGAGTCAGTATGACATGCAGGTGACAGGCGTCGCTCTTAGAATCACTGCACACTTCACTTATTTGGGCAGTCACAGGGCTAAAACTGACCAAATAACTCAAGTATGAACTCAGTCTTACAGGTAGCTGTTAGCGTCAAGAAGAAGCGCACTCCTTATACACCGTCGTCAGCTGATTCCACATAGATGTCTACAGAACCTCTTCTATTAAACGCTTATACAAGTAGAGCCCCCCTGACAGAGTGGAGAGGGTGTCAGCAGTGAGTTTGTGTTGACGTCACTGATTAATTTGCCCTTCCTCTGATCCGTCAGAACAATAACCCACAAAAAACGGATCCTGTCTGTGGAGCATCCGCCTTCACTTGGTCAGCATTTGGTCAGTAATCCATCAGTATTGCTAAAACAGAGATGACACGTAAACCGAATATTTGCATGTCTTCTGTGTTTTCTACCCACTCCTGCTTTTGGCGACCAATTCATAAGCCAATTCTGATGGGACCATACAGGCCTTAAAGCTGCTACACAGACAGGATCCGTTGTGCATCTCATTTTTCCTTCCTTCTGACAGATCGGAAGAAGTGTCAAATAAATGATGATGTCAGCCAGGCCGAAAGCAAAAATAGTGGACCAGTCATGAAGTGGGGAGGGTGGGAACAGCACGAGAAGTTCACAGAGTGGACCTATGACATAGTGGTGAGGTGGAAGCAGCATGAGGAGACCACAGAGTGGCCCAATGACAGGGTCTGGAAGTGGCAGCATCATGAGGAGACCACAGAGTGGCCCATTGACCGAGTCTGGAGGTGGCAGCAGCATGAGTAGGCCACACAGTGCCACAACGACCGAGTATGGAGGTGGCAGCAGCATGCGGAAGCCACAGAGTAGCACAATGACAAAGTCTGGAGGTAGCAGCAGCATGAGTAGGCCACAAAGTGGCACAATGACAGATACTGGAGGTGGCAGCAGCATGAGCAAGCCACAGAGTGGCACAATGACTGAGTCTGGAGGTGGCAGCAGCATGAGTAGGCCAAAGAATGGCACAATGACAGGGTCTGGAGATGTTGGCAGCAGCAGCATCAAGAGGAGGCAACAGAGTGGCACAATGACAGAGTCTGGAGGTTGCAGCAGCATGAGAAAGCCACAGAGTGGCACAATGACAGAGTCTGGAGGTGGCAGCAGCATGAGTAGGCCACAGAGTGGCACAATGACAGAGTCTGGAGGTGGCAGCAGCAGCATCAGTAGGAAGCCACAGAGTGGCACAATGACAGAGTCTGGATGTGGCAGCAGCAGCAGCATCAGGAGGAAGCTGCAGAGTGGCAGAATGACAGAGTCTGGAGGTGGCAGCAGCATGAGTAGGCCACAGAGTGGCACAATGACAGAGTCTGGAGGTGGCAGCAGCATGAGTAGGCCACAGAGTGGCACAATGAGAGAGTCTGAAGGTGGCAGCAGCAGCATCAGTAAGAAGCCACAGAGTGGCACAATCACAGAGTCTGGATGTGGCAGCAGCAGGTGTAAAAAGTGCCTCCATTCTGGACCGGTAGCAAGGGTCAAACAAGGTGTTCGTATAGTCGGTTCAACATATGGAGGGTGGAATTCCAACGGGTGGAAACGTCCCATATCAGCCTATGTTGGGGGATGCTGTTCTGCCGCTGCAGCTCAAGGAGGGTGTGCTTTGCGGTGTACCAGTGGCTGAAGTGCATGCAAAGTTTCCTGGCCATTTTTAGGATGTCTTGCAGATGGATTTAAGACTTCAGGAACCGCTTGACAACCAGATTGAACATGTGTGCCATGCAGGGCACATGGCTCAGCCTTTCTTGACACAGTGCCAACACCATGTTCTTCCCGTTGTCGGTCACCATAGTTCAGATTTTTAGTTGTTGCGGAGAAAGCCAGGATTCAATTTCTTGATGAATCACACAGAGCAGTTCCTCCCCTGTGTGACTCTGTTCGCCAAGGCAAACCAGGTGCAGAACAGCGTGACAGGGCTTGTACTGCCTTTTTGGCAAATAAATTACCGGTTGGGACTCTCCACCGTTCTCTGAAAGGTGCAGAGTCCACCACTTGGAAAGGGAGGGACTGCAGCACTAGCAACTTGGACAGGAGCACGTTCAGCTTCTGCCCCGTTGGATGCGTGCACGCATACTGCTGTTTCTTGGCAATCAGTTCGGTGATCGATTGCTGACGGAATGCGTGACGAGGAGTAGTGTTAAATATTCGAATAGCAAATTTTTATCGCGAATTTCGCCACTTTGAGAATTTGCAAATATTTTGAATATAATGCTATATATTCGTTATATCAAATATTGGGCATTTTTTTTCCATCTGAACATATGATTCCTCTCTGCTTCTTGTTTGTGGGCCAATGAGAAGGAAGCAATATCAAGTTCACAACAATACTTAGTGCACCAATCAGTAATCTGTAGTCAGACCTGCTAAAATGTGAAGTTGAACGTAGTGGAAAAAATATTCTAATCACTGCCGATTAGCAAAATCGCTAATATATTGGAGCACTTGACTCTATCTGCATGTAAAGCTATTGTAATGTTCTGCCATGCCAACCATTTTCTCCAGTCTCAGGAGAAACTCATGAAACTTCTTGAAAAATGTAGCCAAAGTGACTCACGTCTGTATTTCGCCTTACGAATTAGCATTACGCGATTTTTACATTGCTGATTTTTCGCATTCAATAAAATAATCTCGAATTCTAGAATTCGTGAATATATGACAAATATTCTACAAAATATTCGTGAAATATCGCAAATTCGAATATAGCCCCTGCCGCTCATCACTAACGAAGAGTAGGAGGAGCAGGAGCATCAGGACCGGCAGATGATGGGAGGGACAGACAGCTCCCTTCGGCTGAGGTGGTGGAGCCTTGACTGCCAGAAACCGGGTGCGTGCCAGTGGGTGATGCAGCGGTTGCTGCGGCAGGCTGGACCACCACATCGGAGCCACGGTTCTTCCAAGCCACTGTATGGCGACGCTGCATATGTTGACGCAGGGCTGTAGTGCCAACATTGGCACCCTGACCACGCTTCACTTTCTGCCCACAGATTCTACATATGGCCACGTTCACCTCCTCCGGCGGCTTTACAAAAAACTGCCACACCGCAGAGTAGGTGATTTTCTTCCCAACCGTCTGCACCAACTACTACTGCCGCTGACTCCGTGAACCCCTGCACCACTACTTCCCGGGCAGGAAGGCTACTGTGAAGCAGGTGCTCTACCCCATGCTCGTTTGGCTCCCGACCTCCCACTGTTGCCACCCTGCTGACTCCCGGCCACCCTATCAACTTGCTGGCTCCGCCGCTGGCTCACAGGCAAGCTGCCACCCTCTTCTCCTGATGATAATGAAGCCCCTTCTGCACCCGACTCCCAAGTGTGATCGGCTTCATCATCATCGAGTAGTGTCTGCACGTCACTGATGTCCTCCTCAATAGTCGCAAAACCACCTCCCATGCCACTCTCAATCACTACTTGACCGCCTAGCGCAGGAAGTGGCGGATGTCTCGTCCAGATCTTGGCTGGCCAGTAGCTGCTGACTGTCCTCTAGTAGCGCGTCCTCGCTGTATAGTGGATCTGAGCCCACAGCATGCAATACTTCTGTAGGTAATGGAACAGCAAAGGACAGAGGCAGGTTGAGGACAGGTGATTGCATAGGGACTGCTCCCGGGCCATGCCAACTAAGGGTTGTGTCTGACGAACCCTTGGCTGGGGGTGTCTGAGGTCACTTGGGATGACGTGGATGACCGAGTTAACCAATCAAGAACCGCTGGGTTGCTGGTCAAGACACAACCGCTTGATGACACCGGGAGTGCAGGTCTCTCACTGCGACTCCTGCTGCCACGACCCCATACTCTGCTGTGACCTCTGCTGCGCCAGAAAAAGTTAGGCCTCTGCCACTCCTCTGTGTATGGCCTGGCATTTTTTTGCCTGACATACTTTTAGCTGAACTAAATGAATTAAACACAAATTAAAACACCCCTAAAAGCGACTAATATATTTTACTTGTTGTACTGAAATACGCCCCTATACACTTTCACCAAAAAATTATTGCAGAAGTGAACTGAGAACATATTTTTCTTGTAGTATTGAAATACACCCCTATAAGCTTTTTCTTTTTGTTACTGAAATAGGCCAACAAATGCTTTCACCAGGAAAAAATTAAGCAGTGAAGTGTGTATAGATTTTTCTTTTTGTTACAGAAATAAGCCCCTATACGCTTTCACCGGGAAAAAATTAAGCAGTGAAGTGCATATAGATTTTTCTTGTTGTTAATGAAATATCAGTGACAAACAGTGTAATTTTTTTCACCGCTGGTGACAGCAACATTATCTGCACCACATCTCCTGTGTAACGTGTGCGCAGCCTAAAAATATCTGTGACATCCATTGAACTTTTTCTGTAGACGGTGTCCGCTGCGGACAGTTACATTACCTGCGCTACATCTCCTGTATATATCAGTGACATTCAGTCTAATTTTTTTGCTGCTGGTGGCAGCGACATTACCTGTGCTACATGTACTGTATAACGTTTGCCCATCCTAAATATCAGTGACATTAATTCAGTGAATTTTTTATTAGCCGCTGGTGACAGCGACATTACTTGCGCTATACCTTTTGTATAACGTTTGTGCATCCTAAATATCAGTTACATTCATTCAGTATAATTTTGTATTAAGCAGTGGTGACAGCGACATTACTTGCGCTATACCTCCTGTTTAACGTGTGCGCATCCTAAATATCAGTGACATTCATTCAGTGTAATGTTTTATTAGGAGGTAGTGACAGCGACATTACTTGCGCTATACCTCCTGTTTAACGTGTGCGCATCCTAAAAATATCTGTGATATTCTGTGTACTTTATTTGCGCATACACTTACAAAACCTGCGCTACTGTACATGTGACATACTTGCAAGCATATATACCATTTAATATGAGCAAGGTGAGCAGTAAGGAACGGGAAAGTGGCTGTGATGCCGTGGCCCTGGGCATGGTGAAACTGTGCCTGCTGCCAGAGCACAAGAAACCCACTCATCCACGATACCTAGCTTCATGTCCCAGTTTGCAGGACACCACTCTCGAAGTCAGAACAGTGCGAACAGGTGGTCGGTTCGATTGCAGCAGATAATGCTTCCAGTCGGTTAAGCACCACCCTGTCTTCCAGAAAGTCCAGTCTCAATAGCCAAGAGTCTGGTCAACAGAATCCTCACTCTGATACTCCTTCCTCCCACCATGGAGAGTCTTGGCAAACAAGTGATCCCCACAGAGGAGCTGTTTTCATCGCCATTTCTTAATTTGGGCTTCTCGCCAAGCCCGCTTGAAGAGGGACATGAGGAGATCTTGTGCCCTGATTTTAAAACACTGGAGCATCCACAGTCAGAAGAAGATGACGATGGGGAACGGCAATTAGTGTTTCACGAGGTGGATAATAATGATGAGACACAGTTGCCAGTAAGTCAACCGCAATTAGTGTCTCAAGAGGTTCATGATGAGGATGAGACACAGTTGTCAATAACTGAGGTTGTTGTTAGGTCAACAAGTCAGGAGGATGACCAGAGTGAGGAAGTGGAAGAGGAGGTGGTGGACGATGAAGTCACTGACCCAACCTTGGAAGGTGGGAAGCCGAGCGAGGACAGCAGTACAGAGAGGGAGGGATCCGCAGCACCACAACAGGCTGGAAGAGGCAGTGGGGTGGCAAAAGGGAGTAGGCGGCCACACCAAACTGGCCCGCAACTGTTCCCTGAAGCACCCCCTTGCGGCAATCTTCCTTGCCATGGGGTAGGTGTTCCGCAACGTTGCTTTTCTATCAGCTTGAATCAGTCGGCCCATTCTCCTCTGACCTCTAGCATCCACAAGGCATTTTTGCCCACAGGACTGCCGCATACTGGATGTTTTTCCCTTTTCACACCATTCTTTGTAAACCCTAGAAATGGTTTCTATTCCCTTTCTTTCCTATTCTGACATTCAGTTTGGAGTTCAGGAGATTGTCTTGACCAGGACCACCCCCCTAAATGCATTGAAGCAACTGCCATGTGATTGGTTGACTAGATAATCGCATTAATGAGAATTAGAACAGGTGTTCCTAATAATTCTTTAGGTGAGTGTATATTTATAACCATTAATCTATAAATATATATAGATATAGCGTATTATTGTATTGTATAATAAATAGTTTATTATTCATATACAGCGTATAGTGTTTCGCCGTAGTATAATAGTAAGTCGCCCGAGTGTGTGTACTTATATTTCTGTGTGCTGCTATAAATATATATATATATATATTCCATTGATATAGATATATATATTTATAAGCAAATATTAGACTGTAACGTGTAGTGTCTTAATAAACACCTTTTATTTAAGCACAGTGTGTAGTCTTTTGTAGTAGTAAGGCGCCGCAGCAATAGCCGTAGTGTAGTTCAGTGGAGTGTATAGGTAACAGAGGTAGAGGTAGCTAGTTAACATAGTTTAACCTAGTTAGGTTAGTTATATTATGATAAAGGTATAAATAGGCGGGGTCATCGATAGACGATTCACGCCTATTTATGAATATTAATTATTGAGATTTGCATAAATATCAATAATTAATATCCCCCTTTAACAGTGCGGACGATAAAAGAATTGTCATTTGCAACCTGCGCCATACAAAAATGAGCAGGGGTGTGAACACTAGCAACCTCACCACCACGAGCATGATCAGGCACAAATAGGTGGGCCGAACGCCAGGGTCCACAACCAGTGTCTGCGGGTTACACCACTGCCTCCTCTTCCCCTCTGTTATGTGCTGGCCAATCCCCTGTCCAAGATGCAGGCTCTGATGCCTCCCGCCATGCACCTGGACCTTCGCAAGCACCATCAGCTAGCATATCCACTTCTGTGTCCAAGCGCACCGTTTAGATGTCTATACCCCAGGCCTTTAAACAAAAGCTTAAATACCCAGCCACCCACCGACCCACAGACCATAGCACTAAATGCACACCTTTCCAAATTGCTGTCCCTGGAAATGTTGCCATTTAGGCTTGTGGACACTGAGGCTTTCCGCAGCCTGATGGCGGTGGCCGTCCCGCGTTTCTCTGTACCCAGCTGCCAATATTTTTCATGGTGTGCAGTCCCAGCCTTACACCAGCATGTGTCCTGTAACATCACCCGTGCCCTGACCAACGCAGTTATTGGAAAGGTCCACTTAATGACTGACACATGGACAAGTGCTTTTGGCCAGGGACGCTACATTTCCCTGACGGCACACTGGGTGAACGTTGTGGAGGCCGGGAGCGAGTCGTACCCTGGGATGGCACAGGTGATACCGACACCAAGGATTTCAGGCCCTACTTCCATCTACCTACGTTAGTGGCTGCAACCCCCCCTTCTCCTGGGGGGCTTTGGAGCTCGGCAAGCTCACACACATACCATGCCTAGCCCACATGTTCAACCTAGTGGTTCAGCGGTTTCTCAAAATCTACCCCAATTTGCCTGAGCTACTGGTGAAGGTTCGCCGCATGTGTGCCTATTTCCGCAGGTCATTAACAGCTTCAGCCGGTCTGGCAACACTGCAGCAGCGCTTGCAATTGCCAGCTCACCAACTGTGAGCACGAGCTGGAACTCAACGTTCCACATGTTGGCCAGGCTTTGTGAGCAGCAGAGGGCAGTAGTGGAATACCAGCTGCAACGTGGTCATCGCCTTTCCAGTCAGCTTCCGCTCTTCAGAATCGACGAGTGGGCATTGATGTCTGACCTCTGTGAGGTTTTAAGCAACTTTGAGAAATCAACACAGATGGTGAGCGACGATAACGCTATTATCGGTGTAACCATCCCACTTCTGTGTCTACACACTGCATGTAGAAGAGGTGGAAATGGGGGAAGACAGTACACAGGGTGATAACCACACCACCCTCAGTTCGTCTTATCAGCGTGAATTGGACGATGATGAGGAGGAGGAGGAGCAGGAGATGGTTGCCTCCGCTACAGAGGGTAGTACCCATGTAAGTTTTATTCCATCTGTTCAGCGTGGATGGGTAGAAGAGGAGGAAGAGGATGAGGAGATTGAGAGTCATCCTCCTGATGAGGACAGCGAAGTCGTGTCTGTTGGTACTCTAGCACACATGGCTGACTTTATGTTAGGCTGCCTTTCTCATGACCCTTGCATTGTACGCATTTAAGCCAACACCGATTACTGGTTGTTCACCCTTCTCAACCCCCGCTACAAAGAGAACTTCTGATCTCTCATTCCTGTGGTGGAGAGGACGAGTAAAATGGTGCAATAGTAGGTCCTAGTGGAAAAATTACTCCAAAAATTTCCAGCTAACAACGCTGGCTGCAGAGTACGTAGTTCCTTGGCTGACCGGTTGACTCTTATAAAAATGAACAAGGCCTGGATTGCTCCTGAACATAAAGGCACTATAAATGTGGCTTTTATGGTGTATTCAATACACTGTATTCCCATGCACCCCTTCCACCAGTAAGCTCCTAATGCTTTAGAGGGTCAGCTCAGCAGCAGGCCCTCACCCATAATGTTTTAGAGGGTCACCAGCAGGCCCTCACCCATAATGTTTTTGAGGGTCACCAGCAGGCCCTCAACCATAATGTTTTAGAGGGTCACCAGCAGGCCCTCGCCCATAATGTTTTAGAGGGTCACCAGCAGGCCCTTGTTCTTAATGTTTTAGAAGGTCACCAGCAGGCCCTCACCCCTAATGTTTTAGATGGTCAGATCAGCAGCAGGCACTCGCCCCAAATGTTTTAGAAGGTCAGATCAGCAGCAGGCACTCGCCCCTAATGTTTTAGAGGGTCAGCTCAGCAGCAGGCACTCTCCTCTAATGTTTTAGAGGGTCAGCTCAGCAGCAGACCCTCACCCCTAATGTTTTAGTTGTTCCCATCAGCAGCAGGCCCTCGCCCCTAATGTTTTAGATGGTCAGATCAGCAGCAGATACTCGCCCCTAATGTTTTAGAGGGTCAGCTCAGCAGCAGGCCTTCGCCCCTAATGTTTTAGATGGTCAGATCAGCAGGCCCTTGCTCCAATCGTTTTTGAGGGCCACCAGCAGGCCATCAATCATAATTTTTCAAGGGTGTGTAATAAAGGGTGTATTGGAGTGCCGGTTCCTTGTAATTTTTGGCAGCCCTTTCCCTTAGTGCATAGGCTTTATGAGTGTAGAAGTCCCACTACCTAAACAATTGTACCACAATGTGAATGAGGCCCTCCTGTATGTAATATACAGGTTGTATCGGAGTGCCTCTTCCTTGTAATTTTTGGCAGCACTTGCACTTTATATACAAGTAAATATACAGGCAAGAATGTTTCCTAACAATTTTTCCTCTAAAATCGATTTTATCTTTGGTTTTGTGAGTATTATTGTCAGTCTGTAAAATTGGCGTACAACTCGGACAACATTGTTCCCACCAGCGACCTGGGAGTCCAAGATGCATCCAGACATCCTCCCCATGCTGTTCCCGAACCATTTCAGTGGTGTTTCCATCAATTTCTGACCTTTTCATGTGAACCAGACACCCTCCCCTCTTCAGAGCAAGGGGGTGCATGGTTTAATGCTCAAGTTCTCCCATTGACTTCCATTGAGCTCTGGTGCTCGGTATAGGACCCGAGCATCCCGAGGTGTTTTACTTGAGCACCCGAGCACTTTGGTGCTTGACCAACACTATACAACAGTAATTGAGCATCTAGCCATAGTAATTAAATTGAGAATCTAGACCATTTTTAAATGATGAAATAGTGGACATCAGACAGAAGACATCAGTGGTAGTCCTAAATGTTGTACCTTTACACCTGTGACGATTATACAATATTATTGCATAATAATATTGGACTACCACTTGTAAATTTCAATAATAAGCTAGGCAAATGCAGCCAATAAAGAGACCCTATCTCACGTCTACATCCTTTCTTCCTGGTGGCTGGTAAGAACCACCATAGAGCTGCTCCTCACAACAAGCACCACATTATTAGCAAACAAAAAGATTGAACATGAAGCATTGACCACCAGGTAGAAAGTTGTCCTATTTTAAGTTGTAGGTACTATATGTTTTCCCCTAAAACATGACATTTACAACCTTTTTAGGGGGGTTTTAATCAGAGTACTGCTCCTGTTATGTACATTACATTAGAGAAGCTATTGGAGGACCCTTCACATAACTCTTCGGAAACACCTATATATAAACTATAATGGGTGAATGCTTACTGGCTCTTCAATTGCTGTTTAAGAGGCTCTGATCATCTCACTACCTTGCATGCATCTCCTGTATTTACCTTTATTGTCATTTTGTTCTATTTTACTCCCCATGTCCATCTCCTCATTTCATGCACTTTGTCTCAATGTCAGTATGCTTCAATACAAAGCTTCAGCTTCCTGCTTCATACAATGAACCTTGGATCAAAGCAGAATCCCATAGTGCATTTTTGCTGATCTATAAGGTCCATTTCTATGAAGTACCTCTCATGCTCAGCAGTGGATGCACTCTATATTTTAAGAAGCCATGGATACACTTAATGTACAGATGACTGTAAATAGAGAAATAAGAAGTGAATGAAGTCTTTTAAGTGACTTATCTCTGTTGTAACTCATAAAACCAGGAAGATATGTTTGTATTATTGCATGCATTGATAATTTCTCCTGTGGATCAGCATTGATGAGAAAGTTCTGCTTTTCTCGTAGAAACATGATGGTCAGTTCACCGTGATACAGCTAGTGGGAATGCTACGAGGCATTGCTTCCGGGATGAAATACTTATCGGACATGAATTACGTCCACAGAGATCTGGCTGCCAGAAATATCTTAGTCAATAGCAATTTGGTGTGCAAAGTCTCTGATTTTGGCCTCTCTCGAGTCCTTGAGGATGACCCTGAAGCGGCTTATACTACAAGGGTATGTTTTTGATTACAATAGAAAATGACAATATTTTCAGTAGGAAATCTGCAATTAGGCATTACTCCACTCTGACCATCTTCTCAAGTATGAGAGTTCAGAACTTAAAAAGCTTAGAATTATTTTGTTCTCCACTATGTTTTTTTGCCTTTCCTTTGTCTTGCAGTGATCTGCATAAAATGTTCCACTACCTCTCTACCATCATCCATAGCTAACTGAATCTTACCTCTTATTAGAGGTAGGGCCTCTTGGCCACTAGCCCCTATGGCATCTGCTATGCCTGCCAATCTGGTAGTTGTGCCTATTTTCTTTCTCCTTCTCCTGTAACTTTCTCTATTAACCAGATGTCAAGCCCCTATATATCAGTAGCATAACTATAGATTGTCAAATGCAAATTTGGCTAGTATTTAAAATAAAACATTCATGATGTAGCTCTTCATGGTCCCATAGGATCTCCTTTATCCTGTGGATTGCCAATTGAATTTGAATGCACATAGTTTACTTGATCAATGTAAATAATGAGAGGTTTTGGTTGTGCTATTGACTTTAAATGACTTAAATGGATAATTGCAGAGTACAGAACATTTCCTTTTCTATTTAAATTATTATTTGGTCTCTTTTTTCTATTGGACTTAATAATTTCTTTTATTTGTGTTATAAGGGAGGTAAAATTCCGATCCGGTGGACAGCACCAGAAGCTATTGCCTACCGAAAATTCACATCAGCAAGTGATGTGTGGAGTTATGGCATTGTGATGTGGGAGGTCATCTCATATGGAGAGAGGCCATATTGGGAAATGTCCAACCAAGATGTAAGTTACCTATAATCTATTGCAACTAAATGATCATGTTTGTACGTTTTAAATATGAAATCTGAGATATTTAAAGGAGCAATAATGAGAAAAGAATAGAAAGTAACATAATGTCATATGACAGCCATATAATAAATATTGTGTTAAAAAGTAGACAGGCACTCATCCAGTCGGAATCACGTGGGAATATTAGGATAAAATACAATACTTTTGAAGCACTTCTAAACAAATATATAAAAAGTATAAAAGTAATTATAAAATACTGAAGATTAAAACCATTACAAAAGCATTACAAAGGCATAAAAGATGTGTCCACTGATATTTATACAACAGCGCTGTGGACTAGCTAAATTATCCCATCAACTGAACTATGTTCGACAGACCCAAAATTCATAAATATAGCTATGCAGTCTCAATTGATATGGGGCAGGAAAATGGCCAATGTCCAGACCTTCAATTTCTACCGTAAACACACAAACATCGCTCCAGAGCCAATGGAGAAAGCTGAGACCATAATGATGGTAGTAAATGGTTAGTTTTCACTTGCGGGATGTTTATATTAGTTAATATTCACAAAGTGGACCATGTATTGTTAGTACTTCTTCGCTGTCTCAACAGTCTGCCCGCATATAGTGTAATTTATCTAGTCCACAGCGCTGTTGTATAAATATCAGTGGACAAATCTTTTATGCCTTTGTAATGCTTTTGTAATGGTTTTAATCTTCATTATTTTATAATTACTTTTATACGTTTTATATATTTGTTTAGAAGTGCATTAAAAGTATTGTATTTTATCCTGACATTCCCACGTGATTCCGACTGGATGAGTGCCTGTCTACTTTTTAACAATTCCTCAACACAATATTTTGATAAGGGTGATTCAAAACAGACAAGAGCACCAGACCAAGGTAACATGGAGTGAGCCGTCTCATAAATCCCTTTAAATCACTTATATAATAAATATTTCCATAGAAATTCAAGATCTAGAGTTCTATGAATATCTCATACCCATGTCTCATCTTAACTGATTATAAATTATAAAAAAATGGATAGATTAGTCATTTTATTTACTTATTTTTACAAAAATCTGATTAAGGCCTCATGTACACGACCGTTCCGTTTTTTGCGGTCCGCAAAACACAGAAGCCGTCCGTGTGCCTTCCGCAATTTGCGGAACGGAACAGGCGGCCCATTGTAGAAATGCCTATTCTTATCCGCAAAACGGACAAGAATAGGACATGCTATATTTTTTTTGCGGAGCCACGGAACGGAGCAACGGATGCGGACATCACATGGAGTGATGTCCGAATCTTTTGCGGCCCAATTGAAGTGAATGGGTCCGCACCCAAGCCGCAAAAACTGCGGCTCGGATGCGGAGCAGAACAACGGTCTTGTGCATGAGGCCTAATACTGCCAAATAAAAAATAGGTCTGGATTCACCAGTAAGAGCTGCTCTTTGTTTACCTCTCTGCTCTGGCCTATAGATGAAGGACTCAAGATCCTCTCCGTGATATCCATTTTGTGTAGCAACCCATATGCAAATAGATGTCTTCATGAGACAATATGTTTTTAAAATGTGGAACTTTTTAAAGGGGTTGTCCCAAATTGGATACCTATTGATCATGATACTGTATTTGCTTTATAAGACACACCTGATGATAAGATGCACCCCATCAGACCTCAAGTCAGACCTCCATATCAGATCCTCAGATCCGACCCCCATATCAGTTGCTCAGATTAGACCCCCATATCAGATCCTCACATCAGACCCCTATATCAGGACCTCACATTAGACCTCAATATCAAGATCTCACATCAGTCCCCCATATCAGACCTCCATGCCAGACCCCCGTATCAGACCTCAGATCAGACCTTAAAATAAGTAAATTCACTTATCTCTTCTGCTCCGCCGCTCCTCTGCAGGTCCAGCAGACTCCCCTGCAGTTGCGATCCCTGATCTTCTCTGGGCACAGACTGCACTGTCACCTGACTGTGTGCAGACGTCAGGTCATAGTACACACACTGCGTCCTGACGCTGTACACAGTCAGGACAGTGCAGTGCAGCCCCAGGGAGGACGCAGCGCACTCCCACTCCCTGCATCTACTGCATACTAGTAAGCACTTCCATAATGGAAGAGCCCACTAGTGTTCGCTTTATCAAATGCGCTAACATTTTTCCTCCATTTTTGCTTCTTATAAAGCGAAAAATATGGTAGATAAATCCTCAGCTCAAGGTAAAACAGGGCCTTTGTGTGCACTGCACTTCCCAGACCGTCTGTGGTTCCCCTGACCTGAACTGACTGCATCAGTATGTTTTATGATGAAGTCAATTCCTTTGTGATCGCTGGTTTATAGAACTGTACTAACATCATTGTGTGAGTACAGTACAACAGACCGGCGATCAGATAGGAACTGACTGTGTCATAAAACACTATGATGCCATCAGTTTGGGGGCTGCGGTTGGTCCGGGAAACATGGCGTGTGTGTAGGCCGCTTTTCCCGGACCAATCCACTGCACTAGAAGGAGCATGGAGGCTTTGCAGTATCAAATCACACTTTCTTTTACATCCTGTGCTCATAATTGTATTGTCTGAAAGGCAACCATAGTCTGATAATTACTGATAGGCAGCATTTGTGTAGTTCTAATTATCTTCTTCACCCTTTAGGGTGGTTTCAGCAATAACATAGGAAAAATCCTATGTTTTTTGTTGGGTGTCTGGTATTTTTTCATTAACTAAAAAAAACTACGGTACTATGTTTACTGAATGCTAAAAGCAGAATATACAGCACACTACAATGATTTTTAGTTCATGGTGGTTTTCTTAACTTTGGTCCATTTTTTGCTCCATGTAATTATTTTTTTAAAGTAGCATGCTCTAGTATGTATAGCATGTTTCAGTTTTCATTTAAAGGGGTTGTCCAAGTTATTGTTATTGATGACCTATCCTCAGGATAAGTCATCAATATCAGATCAGTGGGGGTCCGACACCTGGCACCTCCGCCAATCAGCTGGTTGAAGAGAAAGCTTGCATCATGCCAGCAAAGCCTTCCCTTCATTGTTTACCTGCTTGCCGTTGTAACCACAGCGGTGAGCAGGTGTAATTACACCTAAGCTGTCCCATTCATTTCTATGGGACGGCTCGTTCCTATACAAGTGTATAGGAACAAGCAGTCCCATTGAAGTGAATGGGATGGCTTCTTGTAGTTACACTTGCTCACCATTGCTGCTGCTGTGACAGCGAGCAGGTAACCAATGAAGAGAAGGCTGCACTGGCACGGCGCACACCTTCTCTTCAACCTACTGATTGTCGGAGGTGTCGGGTGTCAGACCCCTGCCGACCTGATATTGATGACCTATCCTGAGGAAAGGTCATCAATAAAATTAACTTGCACAACCCCTTTAAGCTTCTTAACTGGTGAGGAGTTTATCGAGCCCTAAACTCCAGAATTCTGGCTTCAAAAAGTCTCAAAATAAGGCTTTGAGACTTTTTGGGCTTACTTGTTCTAATCGGAACATAAAAAGAAAAAAGTCCAGCTCACCAAATATCCGTCGTGCAGCGGAAAAGCCGAGGCCAGCTCTATGTAGTAAACTTCAAAGAAAAAGACTTCCAGCACGTAGTGGATTAGAAAATTGCGTCTTCTTTATTCCACAAACAACATTGTGACCACGGTACAATGGACAAACCTCCCAGCACCTCCCGTCAGATCGACATGTTTCGAACCAGTCGGTTCTTACTCATGATCATGAGTAAGAACCGACCTGTTCAAAACATGTCGATCTGACGGGAGGTGCCAGGAGGTTTGTCCATTGTACCGTCGTCACAATGTTGTTTGTGGAATAAAGAAGACGCAATTTTCTAATCCACTACATGCTGGAAGTCTCTTTCTTTGAGGCTTACTTGTTCTACTCACTCCAGTTTTAAATAGTCTCAAAAATTGTCTAAATCTTACTCCAGTAAATCAGTGGTGTAGTAAGTGGAGTAACAGCTCAAGACAGAAGTGTTAGACTTAAAGATGCACTAAATGTATCAAACATTGTGTCATTTGATGAATGTGGCTCAAATCACAACAACACTTGGTAATTTTTCAAAGTTCTAAGCCTGTTTTCTGGCATAGAAAAGTTGCTAATTTTAGCACAAGTGCTGTTTTGTGCCACAATGTCTGACTTTTTGCAGCTTTACACATACCTGCCACTTTTAGATTTTTCACAAGAGGGCCTGGGTCTGAGTATATTACCGTCAAGTTTCACGCAGATTTATCACTGCATCTTTTGTAAAAAGTCGCAAAGTCACTCCAATAGGAGGGTGGAATACCCAAAGTGGAGTCACATTTTTAGACAAAAATGTAAGGTTCAAACATGCTTCAAATTTATCACCTTGGAACTTTTTATAAATTTGGTGCAAAGACTCAAGCAAAAATTGACTTTAAAGGTTCCTCTCATGATAAATCTCCTCATGTATATGAATGAAGTCTTAAAGAGGATTACTCACGACTAAGAACTTGAGGCATACCGTAGCTGGAGAACCTCTTCTTCCATTTGGCCACAGTAATATTTCCTGTAAATGCATGAACGTACAGTGCTAAGGTTACACAAAGACACATGTGAATCAAGTTCAAACTATTATTTCTAATAAGTGCCTTTATGATTTCACTATTGCACTGCCTCTTGGGCTACATTATTGAGGACACTGGTTCAGTACAAAATAGAAGATGGAAAAGACTGTGAGGTTAATGGACATTCAGTATGTTCTGTACTTACATACACACAATTCATAATTCAATAGAAGCTTTACAGAGATGTTAGTCTTTATTCTTTTCTGTATATTGTTCTTAAAAATAAAATGAATGCTCACCATTTTTAAAGAAAGAAAATACCAGTGAAAATTACTTACTCTATCATTTAAAGGCCAATTAATACAATTCCTTATATTGCATAGATACCTTTATGATTATGAATTCACCAGTAGGGTGTTTACTGTGTCTGTATACAATTTATATATTGAACTCAATAATAAGACAGTATGCAGTAAGCACCCTCTAGTGGTGGCTTCAGGCAGACAGAATTTTATTTTTTCAAAGGTTTTTTTCATCTGAGACATTGGTGGCATATCACTAGGATATACAATCAATGTTAGATAGGTGCAGGTCCCACCTCTAATGCCGCACCCATCTTCAGAACAGGGCTCCCAAAAACGAAGTAGGGTGCACCGCGCTATGAGAGTAAAATAGCTAAGCATGCTTACTCTGCTATCTTCCGAAGTTCCAAAGAAATTTATGGAAAGCACACCCTGCAAGCACAGCCACTGCTCCATACTCTTCTATGGGACTGTTTTGGTTTAGATAGCCCAGCCAATTCTTGGCTATTTTCAGCAGTCCCCTAGAAATGAATTCTCAGTACAGGGGTCCTTTACTGGAGGTAAGTGTGGTTCCCAGAGGTGGGACCTGCACCTATTTGACGTTGGTGGCATATCCTACTGATATGCCACCAATGTCTCAGATGAGACAACCCCTTTACCTTCATGTCTATGCAGTGGATTTGGAGGTCTATAAAACTGTTAGGGTATATATTAGGAGATTAGCACATTATATTGAGCTAAATATGACAGGGTATTGAAAGATGGACATGCGCTCCAAGGGAATAAAAAAATTTGTTTTTGAGATTTCAGCCAGATGTCTCTTCCCAGACAGCCAAGATAAGACTGAGCTGTAAACTGTCACATTGTATTAATATGTTTTTTATGCTGGATATAATATATTTGCATGTAAAGAGGAGGGGGACTTTATTCTCCCCTTTGCTATATGGAGTATAATTTTAAAGTCTATTAATATTTGCTTACATTTATTTTCCTAAGATCAGTTCTTTGGATGTCCTATTTTTTATTATTTTCAATGAAATTCTAAAGAGAATAAATAGCAGGAATATCTATTATCAGCAAGAAAGGGCAAATTCTCATTAGCACATACATTATTCACTTCAAAGGGTTACAGCTTTTAAGGACATAAAAGAGAGCAATCATGTCTATTGAAATAGTCTACACACTAAGATCAAGAGAAATGAATTGGATGGGTCAGCCATGATAATAATAATAAACCTGCATGTTTCTTCCTAGGTCATTAAAGCGATAGATGAAGGGTACCGCCTGCCTCCCCCCATGGACTGCCCTGTAGTGTTACATCAGCTCATGTTGGATTGCTGGCAGAAGTGTAGAAGTGACCGACCCAAGTTTGGTCAAATAGTTAATATTCTGGATAAATTCATACGCTCGCCGAGCACCTTGAATGAACTAGCGAACAGCTCAACCTGGTAAGTATTAAGAAGTTATTATTTATTCTTTTCCCATTGCTTATATAGCACCAGCCTTTTTCAGAGCACTGTACAGAGGTTGTCATTTTATTTTACATAGTTACATAATTAATACAGTTGAAAAAAATAAGTCCATCAAGTTCAACCAAGGGATAGGTGGGGATGCGAATCCCAGAAGGAAGTGAGACTCAGATTTCTACACATTTTCATAAGCATTAATGTCATTTGCTTTTAAGAATTCATCTAAACCCTTTAAAAAACTGTCCACTGTTCCTGCTGTGACCACAAAAGTCTATTCCACAGATTCATAGTTCTTACAGTAAAGAAGCTTTGACGCTTCTAGAGACTGACATTTTCTTTCTCCAGTCGGAGGCAGTGCCCCCTTGTCTTTTGAGGGCATTTTACATGGAACAGTTTTTCACTGTATTTATTGTATGGCCCATTTATATATTTGTATAGGCTAATCATGTCCCCCCTTAGACGTCTCTTCTCAAGACTAAATAAATGTAATTCTTTTAATCCTTCTTCATAACTAAGACCCTCCATGCCCCTTATCAGCTTAGTCGCTCTCCTCTGTACTTTTCCCAGCTGCAGAGCGTCCTTTCTATGGACTGGTGCCCAGAACTAAACTGTATATTCCAGATGAGGCCGCACCAATGCTTTGTAAAGTGGTAGTATAACATCCCTGCTCGTGAGTCCATGCCTTGTTTAATGCATGACAATATTCTGGTAGCCTTAGAAGCAGCTGATTGACGTTATATGCTGTAATTTAATCTACCATCCACAAGGACACCCAAGTCCTTCTCTATAAGTGACTCTCCCAGTGTTACATCACCTAGGACATATGGTGCATGGAGATCATTACTACCAAGATGCATAACTTTACATTTGTCTACATTGAACCTCATTTGCCAAGTTGATGCCCAATCACTCAGAGTGTTCAAGTCAGCTTGTAGTTTATGGACATCTTCCATAGACTGTACAGTTCTACACACTTAGTGTTATCTGCAAAAATAGAAATAGTGCTATTAATCTCATCCTCAATATCATTAATAAATAAATTAAATAATAAAGGGCCCAGCACTGAACCTTGGGGTACACCACTTATAGCCTGGGACCATTCTGAATAGGAATCATTGAGCACAACTCTCTGGGCACGGTCCTTCAGCCAGTTTTCAATCCAATTACAAACTATACTTTCCAAGCCAAGAGACCTTACTTTACTTATTAAGCGTCTATAAGAGACAGTATCAAAAGCCTTTGCAAAATCCAGAAACCCTACATCCACAGCCGCCCCTCTGTCCTGGCTACTACTCACCTCCTCATAAAAACAAATCAGGTTAGTCAGACAACTTCTGTCCTTGGTAAACCCATGTTTGTTATCACTTATAATATTATTTACAGTCACATACTCCTGTATATAGTCCCTTAAGAGTCCTTCAAACATTTTTCCCACAACAGAAGTTAAACTAACTGGTCTATAATTACCTGTGGAGGACATAGATCCTTTTTTGAATATGGGTACCACGTTTGCCTTGCGCCAATCACTTGGCACTGTACCAGTACCTAGAGAATCTTAAAAAAATTATAAACAGGGGCACAGCAATGACTGATCTGAGCTATTTAAGCACTCTTGGGTGTAATCCATCTGGACCTGGAGCCTTGTTCACATTTACCTTATTTAGCTTATCTTGGACCATATTTATAGTTAGCCAATTAAGTACTGTGATCAATGAGTAAGTGATCAATGACAGGGGTGTGATCAATGACAGGGGGGTAATCAATGACAGGGGGGTGATCAGGGAGTCTATATGGGGTGATCACCCCCCTGTCATTGATCACCCCCCTATAAGGCTCCATTCAGATGTCCGTATGTGTTTTGCGGATCCGATCCATCTATCAGTGGATCCGTAAAAATCATGCGGACGTCTGAATGGAGCTTTACAGGGGTGTGATCAATGACAGGGGGGTAATCAATGACAGGGGGGTGATCAGGGAGTCTATATGGGGTGATCACCACAGTCATTGATCACGCCCCTGTAAGGCTCCATTCAGACGTCCGTGTGCGTTTTGCGGATCCGATCCATCTATCAGTGGATCAGTAAAAATCATGCGGACATCTGAATGGAGCTTTACAGGGGTGTGATCAATGACAGGGGGGTGATGAGGGAGTCTATATGGGGTGATCACCACAGTCATTGATCACGCCCCTGTAAGGATCCATTCAGACGTTCGTATGCGTTTTGCGGATCCTATCCATCTATCAGTGGATCCGTAAAAATCATGCGGACGTCTGAATGGAGCTTTACAGGGGTGTGATCAATGACAGGGGGGTAATCAATGACAGGGGGGTGATCAGGGAGTCTATATGGGGTGATCACCACAGTCATTGATCACGCCCCTGTAAGGCTCCATTCAGACGTCCGTGTGCGTTTTGCGGATCCGATCCATCTATCAGTGGATCCGTAAAAATCATGCGGACGTCTGAATGGAGCTTTACAGGGGTGTGATCAATGACAGAGGGGTAATCAATGACAGGGGGGTGATCAGGGAGTCTATATGGGGTGATCACCACAGTCATTGATCACGCCCCTGTAAGGCTCCATTCAGACTTCCGTGTGCGTTTTGCGGATCCGATCCATCTATCAGTGGATCCGTAAAAATCATGCGGACGTCTGAATGGAGCTTTACAGGGGGTTATCAATGACAGGGGGGTAATCAATGACAGGGGGGTGATCAGGGAGTCTATATGGGGTGATCACCACAGTCATTGATCACGCCCCTGTAAGGCTCCATTCAGACGTCCGTGTGCGTTTTGCGGATCCGATCCATCTATCAGTGGATCCGTAAAAATCATGCGGACGTCTGAATGGAGCTTTACAGGGGTGTGATCAATGACAGGGGGGTAATCAATGACAGGGGGGTGATCAGGGAGTCTATATGGGGTGATCAGGGGCTAATAAGGGGTTAATAAGTGACAGGGGGGGTGTAGTGTAGTGTAGTGGTGTTTGGTGCTACTTTACTGAGCTACCTGTGTCCTCTGGTGGTCGATCCAAACAAAGGGGACCACCAGAGGACCAGGTAGCAGGTATATTAGACAGTTATCAAAACAGCGTCTAATATACCTGTTAGGGGTTAAAAAAAACACATCTCCAGCCTGCCAGCGAACGATCGCCGCTGGCAGGCTGGAGATCAACTCTCTTACCTTCCGTTCCTGTGACACAGGAAATCTCGGCTCACGCGAGATGACGCCAATTGGCGTTAGCGTAGCCTGGGGGAGCCGCCGCAATGACGCCTTTCGGCGTTACAGTTGCGGGAAGTGGTTAAATGCCCTTTTTTGTCTCTTATTGCCCTTTTTACAGTAGCTGTAAGCCATGGGGGGGGGGGGGTTAATTTTAGCCGTTTATACTAGTTACCTAAAGGAATATATTTTTCAGTGCAATTACTCAATGTAGATTTGAAGCCCTGCCCTCAACCCAAGGAAATTAGCCTTTTTCAAATTCAGTGTCTTTGCTCTGCCTGACAGAGTTTGCTTCTTATAGTTTAGGGGGAATATGATTATATTGTGGTCACTATTACCTAGTGTTTCTCAAACAGTAACATTACCAACAAGCTCTGCATCATTAGAAATAACCAGATCCAACAGAGCATCGCCCCTAGTGGGAGCTTCTACAAACTGGCCCATAAAATGGTCCTGCAGCAAGTTGAGAAATCTTCTCCCCTTTGCGGTTGAGGCAGAACTATGACCAAAATGTCTGGGAAGTTAAAATCTCTTATTATGACCATTGTACTAGCCCGATTTGGACCAATTGCATAGAAAGTAAACCTCTCAGTATATTTTTGAAGCGTAGGAGGAAACTAAAGTACAGTACTCACATGAAACATAGAGAACATCTACGTAAACTCCTTGCAGATATTGTGCTGGGCAGGATTTCAACCAAGTTCTATAAGGGAACAGTGCTAAACACTGAGCCTCCCTACCACTTCCTGCACAATAATGACTTAATTAGTTTCTTCTGTATGTTCTGAAACTCTATAGTTTAAGTTTGCACTGACTTAAAGGGAGTCTGTCAACACATTTTACCAGGGGTGGACTGGCTATAGACCCTACAGGGAAATTTCCCATTGAACTGATACCCAAGGGGTTACTCAAGCCCTCCTAAGGCCACTGGGTATGTAACGATTTGATGCTATCAACATTAATTAATGAATTCAACTGGATCACCATTACACATGGCTGCCCTTATGTTCACCCTCATAGGAAACAGGCCCCTAGACTTGAAGCCTATGAGGCAGTGTACAAATGGCACAGACATCTCAGGCCCGAGGCTAGAAGCTGCTTGCTTCCTGCAGTGCAAATGGTATGGCTGAACCCACCTACTTGTGTTGTTCCCACTTTCTGTCAATTTGGATGGGCCATTTTTAGTTTTATTCCCAGGGCTACATTAAGTCTTCCTCTGCTTTTGATCATGCTAAACTGTTGAAGGCACCAGTCCAGGTATGGGCTGTGAAGAGTAGAATAAACATACATTTGGTGGAGCTTTTCTCATCAAGAACAATGTAGAGTTTTATGCCAGCCACAATTACATTATGAAGGTTGTTTTGTATGATGATCCTTCTATGGTACCACTGCTGAATTTGTATTTTTCAATATTTTTATTATTATCGTACATTAATAAATGCCAATAAACTTAAATTCCATTTTTCCTTGTTTCATTTCCAGGCAAGACCCAAACATGCAGGAAGCATTTACAGTGACTAGTGTGGAAGAATGGCTAGAGGCTATCAAGATGACCCAGTATATAGAACACTTCACAATGGCCGGATACGTGACCCTAGATTCTGTCTTGTACCTTAGCAACAGGTGAAGCTTGTTATACTGTATGTCATTACCAATACTGCGCCTGTGTCTTAAAGGACATCTGTCAGCAGATTTGTACCTATGATACTGGCTGACCTGTTTCATGTGCACTTGGCAGCTGAAGGCATTTGTGTTGGTCCCATGTTCCTATGTGCCCACATTGCTGAGAAAAATGATGTTTTAATATATGCAAATGAGCCTTTAGGAGCAATGGGGGCGTTGCCAATACTCCTAGAGCCTCTACTCCCTCTCTACAACTGCTGCACCCTCTTGAGTTTGATTGACAGGACCAGTGTAAATGTAATCACACCTGTCTCTGTCTATTAAATTGGTGTGGACGTGGCAGTTGTAGAGAGAGGGCAACGCCCCCGTTGCTCCTAGAGGCTCATTTTCATATATTAAAACATAATTTTTCGCAGCAATGCGGGCACATATGAACATGGGACCAACACAGATGCCTTCAGCTGCCATGCGCATATGCAACAGGTCAGCCAGTTTCATAGGTACAAATCTACTGACAGATGCCCTTTAAAGAGCTTGTACATTGGATACATTTAAAAAAATTAAAACAAACTCAGAATGATGTAAAATATTAAGTAAACTAGACTCACCCTACTGATCCACTGCAGCTCCCGCTGCGATGCTTCCCCATCCCTCACTGGTCTCTACTTCTTGGTCCCTCTTGATACACAGTCAATGACCTCTCAGACAATCACTGGCTGAGGTGGCCACCACACTGACCAATGGTCGCTAAGGTGAACAAGACTTATTTTTATTATTTTACGCACTTCGGAAAAAAAATAATTAATTTCATTTTTTTTTAATTGGCTGGACAACCCCTTTAATCAAGTCCTAGGTCCATGACACATAACACATATTCTAATGTCTAAATATCTACACATTATGTAACCCAGTTTTAAAAGATTGTGTCCCTTTTAAATATTTTTATATTTGATCATTTCTGCATTTTGCCACTTAACATTATAGATGAATGTTCATTGCCGGCACCTCTTGTGCCCTGTATCATCTTGCTACCCATTACCTTTTTTATCTTCGCTGCACAATACATACACAGTTGAGTCATATTATTATGATCACCAGCTAATATACAGAGTAACTGGCTGCGTGGAGGAGGATTTATAGAGTGAACGCGATGATTGAGGTGCTCCCAGAGATGCTCAATTGGATTCAAGTCTGGAGAATTAGGGTTCCAAGGTAGTACTTGGAAATCTTGGTCATGCTCTTCCAAACATCGTTGGACTTTTCTAGCTGTGAGACATGTTGCATTGTCTTTCTGGAAGATACCATCTGTCCCAGGAAAGGAAATCAGTATGTATGGGCGTATGTGATCTGCAAGGATGGATTCATACCGAAATCAGTTGAGAGTGTCTTCCACATAGATGAGTGGTCCAGAGAAAGCCACATAAACCTTCCCCAGACCATAAAGCTGCCACCACCAGCTTATGTTCTTCCAGCAATTGTTGCAGGGTGTTTGTTCTCTTATGTTTCTTGCCGAACGTCCATCCGTTCGATGAAGAAGAAAAATGACTCATAGGAGAAGGCAACCCTTTGCCCATCAATGGAGGTCCAATTCCTATACTGCTGCGAAAATTGAAGCCTATTCTGCTGCAACTTTGTTAGCAAAGGTGCAGTAACCATCCATCTGCTTCAGAGTCCCTTACGCAGTAGGATTAGCTGAATTGTTGTTTTAGACACGTTTGGTAGCCCTCTGGTGCATTTTGGAGGTGAGCTGCTCCAGTGTAGCGTGTCTACCATATCGTAATATCGTAACTTCATAGCTGATGATAACCTCTCACATCATTGGCACGTGGTGCTCAGCAGTTTTCACGTCGCTTATTCACAATGGTGCCGTTTGTACAGTTCACAAACTGTGCAGTTTCATAAATACTGCCATTCTTGACCAGAAAGCTGATAATCATCCCTTTTAGCAACTGTGATAAACTGCCTCTTTTAACCATGACAGGCTTTCTGCACACATATCCCTTGTTTCTATCGCACATCCTACAGACCCACCAAGCCAGCTCACGACACATGGCTACACACTGCCGACTTTGAAAGTAATAATGTGACTCCGCTGTTTATGTAGGCATTAATAACATTGATAATGTATTTTCATGTGTTTTATTTTTCAGTGAACTCACCAAAATGGGCATCACGTTAGCAGGCCATCAGAAAAAAATCCTATCCAGCATACAGAACCTCCAGGCATTAGGAACGCATGTGCAAATCTAACGGCACCCTGGTGTTTAACACGTCCTGTAAAGGGATGTACTGTGCACTACCGGAGGCAGTATAATCTAAGCTGTGGATGTCACCGTTGACCTTCCAATAATACAACTACTGCAGGAAATGATACTCAATCTCAAGGTATATATATGGGAACAACGTCCGACTTTGGCCTACGGTGCCTTTGGATAGGTATTTTGGATGGAGAAATATCTATGAAAACTACAAGCAACATAACACAGTGTCAAAACTTTAGGCCGAGTGATTGTTGATGGTCAAATATAGTGGAAATTGTCTGTGTTAAAGGCAGTGGTTTCAAGTAACAATATTTTCTATGTTATGGAAAATGTTATTGGACTGATTATGATAGGGTCTCGATTTTTTCCCACAAGGGTGATGGCGAATGGATCCAATCTACGTGAATACTATGATGCTCCTTACAGATATTCCTGAGGGTATATACCGCCTAGGTCATAATTCTTCAGCAGGCAGATGACACAACTAAACCTCTTCATCCTCTGAACATCCTATCCATTCAACCTAATAGAAATTGTAGCCAATAATTCAACCTCTCTCTGCCAGAATGCTTTAGAATTGCATCTATCTTGGCGTCTTCCTCAATGAACAGTGCATAGATTCTGGTTTGTAGTCATCACGTCTGCTCTGTCCAACCGCATTGTCATGAAACCCAATAAAATCTATGTAGCATTTGTATTGCATTGATAGTCCATTCCTTTACTAGTAGAAAGGAACCACGGTGCACATGAAAAGAGGTCCTATCATCAATGCATTTTGCGTACGGTTGTGTTTGTCAAGTTGCAAGGATATCTCAGCTCTTCGCAAAGCCTTTGTGATTGATTGTCTAAGTTTCAGTGCTTCCATTTTCTACCCACGTCCATAGATGGGGAATTCGACAAATTTCAAACCCGGCTCGTGTCATAGAAAGGTTGCAGTTTTTATTTATTTATTTATTTGCCTTTGTGGCAAAGTTTTATTTTTCATAAACAAAAAAGTGCCAGGGTTTGTGCGTCCAGAAAAATGATAAAGTATTGTGTGACCAGCTGCAGCGACATTGTTTTGTTTGTGACTCCGTCCTGTCCATGGAAATGAAATTCGAATTTGTACATATATGTAGAGGAAGTCTGTAAAGCTAATACATTGTAGCACAGCTCTCCTTTGTTGTACACAATGTTGTGTTCATTTTGTGTGCCATAAGTAAGCGTTGTGTCCTCGATGACCTCCATGGAAGCGTCGATTGCAGGATACAACCTTTCCACCTAAATGCAGTAGATCAGAATCTGTCCCATGCTCCCCCACACCAACTGAAGAACTGTTAGCATCAAACCCAGAGCCAAAAAGTTCACCTAGTATCGAAAGAAAAAAACTTGTACAATACACACCTGTACCAATGTGGGATGTTTTATATATAAGTCTCTATATATTGTACATATGTATATATCTCTCTTTTGAATGTTAATAAAAGAACAATAATCAAAAGAACCATATACTGGAGGCCAAGATGGACTAGTTATTTACGTGATGACGATATGCACTGATAATATGAGTTGTCTTTGCTTGTTTTGTATGATTACTGTGAAAAAATGAAAATCAGAGATCATATAGTACATGACAGTCTCTTTCTAATAAAGCTAGAACCAGCCCTGTACCTCACATGGATCCAGATATCTCTGCAGTCACTGCTCTGCTAGATTTATATCAACCTTGCAGCTCAGGGTGTGTGTCCTTTCTGCTGCAGATTTCTCCCTGTCACAGCTCAGGAAGCAGTTGAAGGGTGTAACTGAGCATGTGCAACCATCTCAGTGAGGTGGACAGAGATATAAGAAAAAAAAACAGCAGGTGGCGCTCTACAGATACATTATTTATTACTTAGTAAAACATTTGTTATACTTTATATAAATTTATATAGAATTTTTTGATGACATGCAAGTAGAAAAGTATTCAGATCCAGGGGCTGGTTTGAAAATGGCAAAAATATTTTTCCTGTGACAACCCCTTTAAGGTGTCATTACACTTTAGCCAATAGCTTTTCCTCCTGACTCCTCCATGTGTTTTTGTTTGGGAAAGAGGAATATGCTGCTGTCAAATCCTCTAGCAGCAGCTTATCGAAGGATTGGGCACCCCCATACACATTACAAAGTTGGCTGGTTTCACCAAAAACTGTGAATTTGGTTGACTTATATCTAATGTGTATGACACCTTTGGACCTTCCCTGGCAATTTTGAATCTTGAATTTGTGAATGGGATCTGTCAAGATTAATTGCAAATTGAATCCATCCTATGCATCACGGCTGATGTAAATATTAAGGCCCTTTGATGGATAACCTCCGGCATTCCAGCTGTGGTGAAACTACGACTCCTAGCATGATCCATTCATTTCTATGGAGTTCTAAGAACAGCCAAGCAAGTGTGTATCTTGGAAGTTGTAGTTTTACCACAGCTGGAGTGCCGGAGGTTAGCCATCACAGGATTAAGCCGTGTTGGAAATGACATATATATACATTTTATCTAGTCCTTCCCTGTATAGTGGCCAATGTATCCTCTCCAGAGTATTGTGTCTATGGCTGCTGCAAATCATATATCTTAATGCTGTTAAAAGAGGCTCAGGCAAGATGACAGCTCCTGTAGTTTTCAATACAAAAATTGGCAGAAAAAAAACATAGGGGGACATTTGCCATTTTGCAGCAACATCTGCGACTTTTCCCCGCTCACGCCACTTTTCCAAAGTGCCGAGAAATGGGGTTGTAGAGTGGGTGGGGAAGCAGGCGGGCCAGCAGGCCCCGCTTATTTATCCTTTTCCACTTCAGTTTTTGGCGTTGGAAAATGCTTAAATCTACGCCAGCAAGAGAGCTGGTGTAGATTATGGCCTGCTAGAGGAAACACCAAACTTATGTAAATGCCTGCACCTCTACATAACTTTGGTGCTTCCTCCACCAGCACAGAGGGACTTAAGACCTGTGTGGAAAACGCCAGTCTTAATATATGTCCCCGATAGGTGATACATTTTCTTTAAAGCCATTTCACATGAGCCAAGGATTGGGGCAACCAAGTTTGTATGAAGGCTCTTTTCTGATAATTGTCCTGTGTAAAGGTGTCGCTGATCCCCTGAGGAACAAGATTGCATCCTTAATGCACATAAAATTATCATTTGCTGGCAGCACATTGCCCTGTGACAACAGGGATCTGCTAGCAGAACACAGTCAATCTGAATGGAGACGAATGACCTCAGTAGCAATACAGAGGGGATGATTGCTACAGGTAAATGCAGCCCTCCCCTCCACTCAACGATCAGGCAATGATCGGGGATCTATCTATCTAATCTATCTATCTATATATCTATCTATCTATTATCTATCTATTATCTATCTATTTCATATCTATCTATCTATCTATTTCATATCTATCTATCTATCTATCTATCTATCTATCTATCTATCTCATATCTATCTGTTATCTATCTATCTATCTATCTATCTATCTATCTATCTATCTGTTATCTATCTATCTAATCTACCGTATTTTGCGCCCTATAAGACGCACCGGCCCATAAGACGCACCTAGTTTTTGAGGAGGAAAATAAGAAAAAAAATTTTTAACCAAAAGGTGTGCTTTTGGTGGGTTTTGAACTAATGTTGGGTGTGGATGACACTATTATGGGGGATCTGTGGATGACACTTATGGAGGGGATCTGTGAATGACATTGTTATGGGGACATCTGTGGATGGCACTGTTATGGGGGCATCTGTGGATGACACTGCTATGGGGGGATCTGTGGATGACACTGTTATGGGGGCATCAGTGGATAGCACTGTTATGGGGGGGATCTGTGGATGACACTGCTATGGGGGGGATCTGTGGATGACACATATATAGCATCTTATGCTATATATGTGTCATCCACAGATTCCCCCCATAACAGTGTCTCTGTGTAAATAGTGAATGACCCCCATTACAGGGGGCGGTGGCCGGCAACTGTTATTGGAATGGCAGTGGGGCCGGTGCAGTCACTGTATTCTATTACACCGGGCCCGCTCACTGTAGTATTCATATGTAACCTGTAGGCATGGGAGCTTTGTTAAACTATAGAAATCCTCTGAAACAGTATCGCAATCCACGTAGTACTCACTCGAAACTCCCGTAGCAGGCAGGCCGGGTGGCAGCGTAACATCACTCACTACGTCATGCGCCTGCTCCTTCCACTTTATGAATGAAGCAGGCGGAGCAGGCGCGTGACGTAGTGAGTGATGTTACGCTGCCGCCCGACCTGCCTGCTACGGGAGTTTCGAGTGAGTACTATGTGGATTGCGATACTGCTTCAGAGGATTTCTACAGTTTAACAAAGCTCCCATGCCTACAGGTTACATATGAATACTACAGTGAGCGGAGCCCGGTGTAATAGAATACAGTGACTGCACCGGGCCCCGCTGCCATTCCAATAACAGTTGCCGGCCCCCAGCCCCTCCTCCCTCCCCGCTGATACATCTCCGGCGCGCTGTGCAGCATCGCGGCCGGCGATGTATCAGTGTTATATGGCAGCATTCGCTCCATAAGACGCACTGCCATTCCCCCCCCCACTTACGGTATCTCATATCTATCTATCTATCTATCTATCTATCTATTATCTATGTATCTATTTCATATCTATCTATCTATCTCTCTCATATTTATCTTTTTACGCACATCAATACACATGACGCTATGATCATTGTTCTGCGACAATTCAGTATAAATCTGGTGCCTTGATGAACATTTCCCATTAGTATTAGAATGGGCCTTATCTACGATCTGTTATCTTCTGTTTTCTTATTTTGTAAATGGAGATAAGAAAGATAAGGATATTTGAGAAAGAAGACAATGGAACTAAGTGCCATAGCGTGCAATGAATTTAAAGCAGTGGTGTCCAACCTGTGGCTCTACAAGCTGCTGTGAAACTACAACTCCCAGCATGCCCTGACAGCTATAGGATCCTCAGTCAGCCAAAAAATCTGCTGATTTTTCTTCTCTAAAATGTGAATGGAATGGGTGAAATCTCATTGGTTTGCATTGCACTGCAGTTTGGCGCAAAGTGGAATCCGCACAGGAAATCTACCCCACATTTGGCCAAATTATTCACCGTTATTAACTCAGCATTTTAATCATACAGGCTCCAGGAGAAAAGTGACAGGAATGACCTGAGTCTATGCTCTTCTGCAATTTCCATCTTTAATACAATCTCATTTGCCTTCATACTTATGTTCTAAACTTTCATTTTCTGTAACAAAATAAGAAATCATATTCCATTTATAAAAGCAATGGTTTTTAACCCATAAATGAAGGAAGCCTTACACTACTGTGACACAGACACCCAATCTGGCAGAGCTGTCCAGGACGCTATCCATGGTGCTGAAATACCTAAGGCATTTCCTACCCCTGGGACTCCCACTGATCACAAGAAGGGGGGTCTCGTACTCTGTGGACCCCCCCCTAAAATGGCCTGACTGGCTTTTCAAAAAAGCTCCTTGCTGCTACATTAATATCTACAGAAGCACCAGACATAGCTTTCTGCCTGTGTTGGAACTAATTCGGATATTGAAGTTCTGGGACCAGGAGAAGGAGTCTGAAATCAGGATATTGATCCAGATTTCATAATTAAATTATATTATAAAGTCTAATTAATTGAGTTTTGCAAAACATCCAAACAACATTTTATGTTGATGGACAATCCCTTTTAAGAATTCGGAAACGAGGCAATGAATTGCAAAAAAGGTGATTTTTTGGGGGCGGCAACCCCATTAAAGGGTTGTTCACTTTTTTTTAGAGCTGCTCTACAGACTCCACAGCTTGGCTGGACCTGTGGTGGTAATTATAGTGAGCTGATCCCTGCCGGCTGGGTTCCAGCTCCATTGGAACCCTGCTGGCTCTGGGGGTCACTGCTCTCCCCACGTCAACATCCAGTTTGATGCAGGTCATGTGACCACTGCAGCCAATGAGATGCCTGCATACCACATGTGACCACTGCAGGATGTCACTGGCCTGAGCAGTATACAGCACAAGACTGCTGAGGCCAGTGACTGGCTGCTGCCGTAACATGCCTCTGCGGTCTTAAAAGAGGACCTTTCACTACAATAAAACATCTAAACTAACTATACAGACATGGAGAGCGGCGCCCAGGGATCCCCCTGCACTTACTGTTATCCCCGGGCGCCGCTCCGTTCTCCCGTTATAGCCTCCGGTATATTCATAGTTAGGCTCCACCCAGGGGAACCTGCCGCGGTCTCCTTCTCCCATGCTGTAGCGCTGGCCAATCACAGCGCTCAGCTCATAGCCTGAGAGAAAAAAAAGCCTCTCAGGCTATGAGCTGAGCGCTGCGATTGGCCAGCGCTACAGCATGGGAGAAGGAGACCCCGGCAGGAGCCTAACTATGAAGATACCGGAGGATATAACAGAAGAACGGAGCGGCGCCTGGGGATAATAGTAAGTGCAGGGGGATCCCTGGGCGCCGCTCTACATGTCTGTATAGTTAGTTTAGATGTTTTATTCTAGTGAAAGGTCCTCTTTAAAGCCTGCCAGGGAGCAGAGAGTGTTTGAACCAGTGAGTTATTATTTTAACACCATTATTTTACAACTCATCAAAAACTGTAGCTCAAACGTGTCGCGCAAATAACTTTGTTATACGCTGTTGTGAGCAGCCAAATTACGCTTATGTGATGAGGACATAAAAACTGTTCTTATTCATAGCAATAAATTGAGACACATTTGAAAACCCCTCTAAGCCTCTTCCCCTTCATTAGGAGGGAACTGCAAACAGCGGGCATTGATGGGAAAAATACCCATCCGTTTCGACTGGATATTTTGAAACAAAGACAAGATAAAAAGTATTTAAAAAAAAAATAAAGCCCCACATATCACAGAAAAAAGGCGCAGAAATAATTTATATAGCTGAATAGAAAAAAATAAATAAACAATGGCTCTCAAAGGCGCATGTACTAAAATAAATCGTAAATGACGCTGCTCATTTATTATTTTTGTTCATTTTGTTAATAATCCCTATTTGTATGCACGCTGGATTAGTCTGTGCCCAATCAATCTTTTTCCACAAGTGACATGTAGCTCATGTCCATAAGAATCATTTCTAGAAAAGACCATCCGAGAATGACTTCTGACCCCAATAACGCGCCGTCCCTATGAATATTAGAACAG